>NC_069504.1:249456661-249756661 GCF_027579735.1 Bombina bombina | reverse complement strand
GTAATCACAACGAGAAAAGAACAAACTCCATCGAACCTGGCGAGCAGTAAGGGTCTTGTTTGATTTTAAATATTCTAAATTACGGTGATCAGTATAGATGGTGATTGGATATGTTGCACCCTCTAGGAGGTGTCGCCAAAACTCCAAAGCTGATTTGATTGCAAGAAGTTCCTTATCACCAATTCCATAATTAATCTCTGCTGAACTCATAGTTCTAGAATAATAGGAGACAGGATGCAAAGGTTCTTTTTCAGAACGTCTTTGAGATAAAACGGCCCCCACAGCAAACTCAGAAGCATCAACTTCCAGCGTAAATTGACATGTGGGATCTGGAAATTGTAAAATAGGGGCTGAGACAAATTTAGTTTTTATATTAAAGGAATGATCAGCATCTTGATTCCAAACAAACTTGACTTGCTTACGTGTTAGCGTAGTGAGAGGTCTGACAATAAGAGAGAAATCTTTAATGAACTTTCTATAAAAGTTCGCAAAGCCAAGGAATCTTTGAACATCTTTTTTATTACGTGGAATAGGCCAGTTAGTAATAGCTTCCACTTTGCTTGACTCCATTGAAATTCCAGCTGGTGAGATGCAGTAACCAAGGAATGATATGGTGTTTGTATTAAAAATACACTTTTCAAGCTTTGCATAGAGATGGTGTGCCCTTAGACGTGTTAATACTTGTTTGACATGTACAATGTGAGCCTGTAGAGAATTTGAATAAACCAAGATGTCATCCAAGTATACGACAATACAGACATCTAACAAATCATGAAAGACATCATTTATAAAACATTGAAACATCGCAGGGGCATTGCACAACCCGAAGGGCATTACAGTGTATTCATACAAACCGTATCTAGTACGGAATGCAGTTAACCATTCATCCCCTGCCCTCATCCTGATCAAATTGTAAGCACCTCTGAGGTCAAGTTTAGTAAAAACTGTGGCACCTTGTAAACGTTCAATAAGTTCAGGTATGAGGGGCAGGGGGTATCTGTTCTTTTTGTGCATTTGTTCAACTGCCTATAATCGATGATAGGCCTAAGACTGCCATCCTTGTTTTTTACAAAGAACATTGCTGCAGCTGCAGAGGAGGTGGAAGGTCTAATAAAGCCTTTTTCAAGTTATCATCTAAATATTCTTTTAAATGATTTAACTCTGGCTGTGACAACGGATATATATGACCATATGGTATGGAGCTTCCAGGTATTAGATCAATAGGACAGTCATAGTCTCTGTGTGGAGGTAAGGACTCAGCCTCTTTTTTATCAAAAACATCAGCAAATTCACTATAGCATTCTGGTAACTTATGTTCAGTGATTTGACAAAGTGTGTGTACCCCAAAACAGGATTGTTTACAGTGATTTGAATAAAAAACGACTGATGCTGTAGACCACGATATAGTGGGATTATGCTTTATTAACCAATTCAATCCAAGGATTAGTGGATAAACAGAAGATGGAAGAACATCAAAGGAAATAAGCTCTGTGTGTCCTGAAGGGGTAACCACTTTAAGTGGGATAGTGTGGTAAGTTATGGGACCAGAGCTAAAGAATGAACCGTCAACCAGACGAATAGCTAGTGCAACATTCTTTTTTATTAGTGGTATGTGATTATTAACAACAAAAGTGTTATCAGCAAAATTCCCAGAAGCCCCAGAGTCAATTATGGCCTGAACGTTTATCTTCTGATGGGACCACTGTAAGGAGACATAAATAGATAGATGAGATTTTATGCTGTCAACCAAATTAACTGTATGGTCATTGGATGAAGTCTTACCCTTCTTTTGTCGAATCAGAGAGGGACAGTCCCTAACTGCATGGTTCTTTTCAGCACAGTATAGACATAAGTTTAGGAGCTTACGCCTTGCTTTCTCTTCAGGTCTCAAGGGTCCCCTAATAACTGCAACATCCATGGGTTCTTCTATGGGTCTAGTGATTACTGTGGTAGGAGTTGAGTGATAATAATTGGGGGTTCTTCTGCTGGTATTCTCAGAATAAGATCTTTCTGACTTCCTTTCCCTAAGTCGACAATCTATGCCAATAGAGAGAGTCATCAAGGCATCCAAGTCCTCTGGAATCACACCCCTTGCCAACTCATCCTTAACTGCATCATTGAGCCCCAGACGGAACTGATTGCGTAGAGCAGGGATATTCCAAAGGGTGTCAGGAGCCCATCTTTTGAATTCAGTAATGTAATCTTCTACCATTCTTTTGCCCTGCCTTAAAGATCTAATGGCAGTTTCAGCAGTATTTTTTCTATTGTGATCTTCATATAAGAGAGACATAGCAGAAAAAAAATCTTCTAGGGAATTTAGGATAGGATCATTTTTTTCATAAAAAGCATTGGCCCAAGACCTGGCCTCACCTCTGAGAAATGAAATTACAGTTAGAACTCTAATCCTGTCAGTTGGGTATGACTTAGGTTTCAAAGTAAAAAGCAGAGTGCAGGAATTCCTGAAATCCCTGAACATAGATCTGTCCCCAGAGAACTTTTCAGGTGGACTAACAATGGGTTCTGGGGTCGACTCAACATTAGGAGTTTTGTTAGCAAGGTGATCATTAAAAATTTTTTTTATATTCTGATTCTCTAATTGAATATCCCTTAAGCCTTGAATCATGTGATCCATACTCTGAGCTAAAGAACCAACTCTCCTGGACAGTTCACTTACATCCATGATTTTAGCTGTTAGTAGTATTCCTTTTTTAAGGCTTGGTAATATGTTAAGATATGTTAAGTTGTTTTAGAGAACACTACTACTACAGCTTACTGCTTATGCAGGACCACTCAGTCTCACACCTTACCTCGGATTCCCACAGATTGAACTTAAGGGAACCCTGATATGCTCATTGATCTGAGGGTCACTACAGCAGGGTAGCTGAGTGAAAACGGAACCTTCACACAACAGTAACTGCTAGCAGCAGAAAAGAGAGTAAATTTTAAAGGAATGTAACTTCAACAGAAATGAAAGAGTTAATCACTGCAGGTGCCTTGATTCACACACACAAGCAGTGAAAAATAGTTTATGCTGCAGGCTTTAGCAAACACACCAAAATTCACACAGTACTTTGTTATCTAAATAAATCAAGCTGTGGGCATTATGTAAACCATACTTTGATAATGAATATTGGTTATTTCCAAACTTGTTCAATCAGAGTATAAGATGCTGTGTTTATCTCATGAAACAGGTAAAGTTGAGGTTAATGCAAACAGTTCTTTTCAAGCAGAATGAAGGTTAATTGTTATAAGGATTGAAGTATGCTTAGGCAGTCCGTTAATGAGAGATGGTAGCAATATGAATCTTTGTCACAGTTATTGGTATGCAAGTTGGTAATTAGAAGTAATAGTTTAGTGCATATTTGATATCTGAAGCGAATATGAATCTCCAGCAAGAGAGAGTTACACAGTTAATATAGCAAGCATAAGTGTAATGAAGTTGCAGCAATACACACAGTTCATACAATGCAATATATACAGACCAGTATTACAGGAGATGGCAATTGAGCAGAGTAATACTGTTACCAGACAGCAACAAGTCCCAGCGGTATCACAGTGAGCTTGACAGAGAACCGCGGCGGGAGAATGTCGGGCGTGACGTCACACGCTGCAGGGAGTAACTTCAATACAGGAGAGAGACTGAGAAATCTCTGACTGAATAAACGATGAAAATCTTCAGGCACAAAAGAGCATCTGCAGGTTGATTCAAGTAGGCAGAAACTCAGGGTGAGTTTAGAGAGCAATAAGTTGAAATACAAAGTTGTATAAACGGCTAGGTCTCTTCAGAAGCAGCTTGTCACTGAGCAACAAATTACCAAGCAATGAGTTCTGTTGGGAGGAGCCTTAAATAGGGCTAGTGAGTTCACTTTCTTAAAGGTACAGCATGAAAAGAGATAAATCCCTGACATAGACGTTCCTTCTTAGAAGAAGGATTAGGACACAAGGAAGGAACAACAATTTCCTGATTAATATTCTTATTTGAAACAACCTTAGGAAGGAATCCAGGTTTAGTACGCAAAACCACCTTATCAGAATGGAATACAAGATAAGGCGAATCAGATTGTAAAGCAGAAAGCTCAGAAACTCTTTGAGCAGAAGAGATAGCACTAAAAATAAAACCTTCCAAGATAACAGCTTAATATCTATGGAATGCATGGGTTCAAACAGAACCCCTTGAAGAACATTAAGAACTAAAATCAGACTCCATGGTGGAGCAACAGGTTTAAACACAGGCTTGATTCTGATTAAAGCCTGACAAAAAGACTGAACGTCTGGGACATCCGCCAGACGCTTGTGTAATAAAATTGACAAAGCAGAAATTTGTCCTTTTAAAGAACTAGCAGATAATCCTTTCTCCAATCCTTCTTGGAGAAAGGACAGGATCCTAGCAATCATAATCTTACTCCATGAGTAACCCTTGGATTCACACCAATAAAGATATTTACGCCATATCTTATGGTAAATCTTTCTAGTGACAGGCTTGCTAGCCTGAATCAGAGTATCAATGACCAACTCAGAGAATCCCCGCTTAGATAAGATCAAGCGTTCAATCTCCAGGCAATCAGCTGCAGAGAATTTAGATTTGGATGTTGGAACGGACCTTGAATGAGAAGGTCCTGTCTCAATGGCAGTTTCCACGACATGTCCAGTAGATCCGCATACCAAGTTCTGCGTGGCCACGCAGGCGCTATTAGAATTACAGAAGCTCTCTTCTGCTTGATTCTTGCAATCACACAAGGCAGGAGAGGAAATGGTGGAAACACATAAGCCAGGTTGAACGACCAAGGTACTGCTATCAGTACAGCCTTGGGATCCCTTGACCTGGACCCGTGGCGTGGAAGTTTGGCATTCTGTTGAGATGTCATCAGATCCAATTCCGGTGTGCCCCATTGATGAATCAATAATGCAAACACCTCCCGATGGAGTTCCCACTCCCCCGGATGAAAAGTCTGACGACTTAGAAAATCCGCCTCCCAGTTCTCTACTCCTGGGATATAGATTGCTGATAGATGTCAAGAGTGAATCTCTGCCCATCAAATTATCTTTGATACCTCTATCATCGCAAGAGAACTTCTTGTTCCCCCCTGATGATTAATATATGCTACAGTCGTGACATTGTCCGACTGGAATCTTATGAACTTGGTCAGTGCCAACTGAGGCCACGCCTGAAGTGCATTGCATATTACTCTCAGTTCCAGAATATTGATTGGCAACTGAGACTCCATCGAAGTCCAAGTTCCCTGAGCCTTCAGGGAATTCCTGACTGCACCCCAGCCTAAGAGGCTGGCGTCCGTTGTCACTATAACCCATGATGGCCTGTGGAAGCACATTCCCTGGGACAGGTGATCCTGTGACAACCACCACAAAAGAGAGTCTCTGGTCTCTTGATCCAGATTTATCTGAGGAGATAAATTTGCATAATCCCCATTCCACTGTCTGAGCATGCAGAGTTGCAGTGGCCTGAGATGAAAGTGAGCAAACGGAATGATGTCCATCGTTGCTACCATTAATCCAATTACCTCCATACACTGCGCCACTGATTGCCAAGGAATGGACTGAAGAGCTCGGCAAGTATTTAGAATTTTTGATTTTCTGACCTCCGTCAGAAAAATTTTCATGTCTACCGAGTTTATCAGAGTTCCCAAGAATGGAACTCTTGTTTGTGGAACAAGTGAACTTTTTTCTATATTCACTTTCCAACCGTGAGTTCTTAGAAATGACAACACGATGTCTGTGTGAGATTTGGTCAGATGATAAGTTGACACCTGAACCAAAATATCGTCCAGATAGGGCGCCACTGCTATGCCTCACGGCCGTTTGTACCGCTAGAAGGGACCCTAGCACCTTTGTAAAGATTCTGGGAGCTGTGTCCAACCCAAAGGGAAGGGCCACTAACTGATAATGTTTGTCCAGAAAGGCAAACCTTAGAAACTGATGATGATCCTTGTGGATAGGAATGTGAAGGTACGCATCCTTTAGGTCCACAGTGGTCATGTATTGACCCTCCTGGATCATTGGTAAGATTGTTCGTATAGTCTCCATCTTGAACGATGGGACCCTGAGAAATTTGTTTAGACACTTTAAATCCAAAATAGGTCTGAAAGTTCCCTCTTTTTTGGGAACCACAAAAAGGTTTGAGTAAAATCCCTGTCCCTGTTCCAGTTTTGGAACTGGACAAATTACTCCCATGGAATAGAGGTCTTTTACACAGTGTAAGAATGCCTCTCTTTTTGTCTGGTCTACAGACAAACGTGAAAGAGGAAATCTCCCTCTTGGGGGAAAATTTTTGAATTCCAGTTGATACCCCTGGGTCACAATTTCTAATACCCAGGGATCTTGCACATCCCTTGCCCAAGCCTGAGGAAAGAGAGAAATTCTGCCCCCTACTAGATCCGGTCCCGGATTGGGTGCTGCCCCTTAATGATGTCTTGGTAGCAGCAGTGGGCTTTTTGGCTTGTTTACCCTTATTCTAGGTCTGATTAGGTCTCCAGACAGACTTGGATTGAGCAAATTTCCTTCCTGCTTATTGGTGGAAGGGGAAGCAGAGGGTACTCCTCTGAAATTTCGAAAGGAACAAAAATAATTTTGTTTACCCCTCATCCTAAGAGGTTTGTCTTGAGGTAGGGCGTGACCTTTACCTCCAGTAATGTCAGCAATGATTTCCTTTAATTAAGGGCCGAACAGGGTCTTACCCTTGAAAGGAATAGTTAACAGTTTAGACTTTGATGATACATCAGCAGACCACGATTTTAACCATAGCCCACTGCGCGCCAATATGGCAAAGCCTGCATTTTTTTTGCTGCTAATTTAGTAATCTGAAAAACAGCATCTGTGATAAAAGAATTAGCTAGTTTTAGAGCTTTTATTCTGTCCAAAATGTCGTCTAGGGGCGTCTCTACTTTCAGAGACTCCTCAAGGGCGTAAAACCAGAAAGCCGCCGTAGTTACTGGAACAATGCAGGCAGCAGGTTGTAACAAGAAACCCTGGTGAATAAATAATTTCTTTAGAAGACCCTCTAATTTTTTATCCATAGGGTCTTTGAAAGCACAACTGTCTTCAATAGGTATAGTTGTACGCTTAGCTAGAGTAGATATTGCTCCCTTCACCTTAGGGACCATTTGCCAAGAGTCCTTGATGGAGTCTAATATGGGAAACATTTTCTTAAAATTAGGAGGGGGAGAGAACGGTATGCCTGGTCTATCCCATTCCTTTCTAACAATTTCCGAAATTCTTTTGGGAACCGGAAAAACATCAGTGTAAGTAGGAACTTCTAGATATTTATCCATCTTAAACAATTTTTCTGGAGGAATTGTAATAGGTTCACAATCATCCAGAGTCGCTAGGACCGTCCTGAGTAACAGGCGAAGATGTTCAGGTTTAAATTTAAAGGACGCTAAGTCCGTATCTGTCTAAGGTAACATATTCCCTGAATCTGAAATTTCTCCCTCAGAAAATAATTCCCTAACCCCCAATAGAGCATTGTGAGGGTACATCGGAAATAGCTACTAAAGCATCAGAGGGTTCAGTATTTATGTTAATACCTGGCCTACTGCGTTTACCCTGCAAACCTGGCAGTTTAGATAATACCTCAGTGAGAGTAGTTGACATAACTGCAGCCATATCTTGCAAAGTAAAAGAATTAGACACACTAGATGTACTAGGTGTCACTTGTGTGGGTGTTAAAGGTTGGGACACTTGAGGAAAATTACATGGCATATCCTGATTCTCTTCAGACTGAGAATCATCCTTAGACATACTTTCATTTCCTAAAATATGTTCCTTACAGTGTAAGGCTCTATCAGTACAAGAGGTACACAATGTAAGAGGGTGTTCCACAATGGCTTCTAAACACATAGAGCAATGAGTTTCCTCAATGTCAGACATGTTGAACAAAGTAGTAATAACCACAACAGTTGGTAAATACTTTATTTGTTGGCAAAAACAATTTTGCAAAAAACGAGTACTGTGCCTTTAAGAAATAAAAACACAATTTTTTTTCCTAAGCACACTTAAAAACGTCTATGAACATTTATAAAGGAGATATAGACATATAAATTGCCAAAAATTATTGCATTCACATGCAAGGATTGAATTTACTCTTTAAAAGAAATTTCAAAAAATAATACAATTTTCTAAATAATGACCTTTCTGCCCCCAGATAACTGCCAAACGAATCGACACCAATCCGGATAGTGTAAAACACAGATAGGGCCCAACCGAAGCTAATGTCTGCTGTCTCCTTCAGAGTAAACTGCGCATCTGAGGCACGAAAATAGGCCCCGCCCACAATGGACGTCGCACTAAGAAATTCAACTACCGCATGGGAAGCGGTTAAAAACAGCCATGTGGTCCCCAAACGACTATTTATCAAATAAAACCTCTTTTACTGTTTTATAATAAAATTTGTAAAAATAAAAGTCCCAGTGTCAATTAATATGCTGCTTATGAAATGTGCTGCAATGATGTAGAACATAAAACACCCGGTATGACAGTAACTCCCCTTATGGTTTAGGACTACTGCTTACCCTGTTCCCCTTATAAGGAACCAAATACAGCCAATTTTGATATACCAAGTTTCCTCAGAGAAAAATAGGCTGACACATACCTCAAATGCTGTTTACTGCATGAGACCGTCCTCACACTGAAGAGTTTCCATCATTACCTTCAGATTAGTGGGAACCATAATTGAACTTAGTAACTGCTGCTAAGATCATCAATTTCAGGGAGACATCTTCTTCCATATCCTCCCTGATCAAAGTAGTACTCACTGGTACCATTTAAAATAAAAAATATCTTGATTGGAGAAATTAAAACTATCATTTTGTCACCACTATCACTTTACCCTTCCTATTACTAGCATAGGCAAAGAGAATGACTGGGAGGAGGAGTTAGGGGAGGAGTTATGTAACAGCTCTGCTGTGGTGCTCTTTGCCACTTCCTGTTAGCAGGAGGATAAATCCCACAAGTAAGGATGAAACCCTAGGACTCGGCATATCTTGTAAAAGAAATTTGTATATTTTACAGGAAGCTTGGAATGGAATTCAAAGATATACCTAGAGCCTCCTTTAGAAAGGTAAATACCATCGGTAAAAGGTTGGTTCTTGCTAATTTTAATTCTGTGACCAAAAAAAACACTGTTGTTTGGCAAGCCCAAACATGGCACTTTTGACTGTCTGGACTGTGCACAATGTAATGGTGTTATTAAAGGTGGATCCATCTCATAACCATATACTGGCAAAAAATGTTGTATCCCTGGATACTACACATGCGATTCTAGCTTTGTAGTATATGCTCTTAAATGTCCATGTGGACTTTTATATGTGGGGGAGACTACCTAAAAGATGAGGGATAGGATTTGTCAGCACAAATCTACCATCATAATTGAATCTACAGCTCACTTACCTGTTCCTGTCCATTTTTTGGCAATGGGCCACCAGGTGAGTCAGCTGCGATTCATGGTGATAGATAAAGCCCAGAAAAAAATTAGAGGAGGTGATAGGATTAAAGACTTACTCCATAAGGAAGATAAATGGATATAGAGGCTCAATACTATGCATCCAAAGGGCTTAAATAGGGATTGTAATTTGCTTCCATTTATCTAGACTAAACCCTAGGATAGGTATTCATAAATAAATACAAATAAGAACATAGATATACAGGGAGTGCAGAATTATTAGGCAAGTTGTATTTTTGAGGATTAATTTTATTATTGAACAACAACCATGTTCTCAATGAACCCAAAAAACTCATTAATATCAAAGCTGAATAGTTTTGGAAGTAGTTTTTAGTTTGTTTTTAGTTATATCTATTTTAGGGGGATATCTGTGTGTGCAGGTGACTATTACTGTGCATAATTATTAGGCAACTTAACAAAAAACAAATATATACCCATTTCAATTATTTATTTTTACCAGTGAAACCAATATAACATCTCAACATTCACAAATATACATTTCTGACATTCAAAAACAAAACAAAAACAAATCAGTGACCAATATAGCCACCTTTCTTTGCAAGGACACTCAAAAGCCTGCCATCCATGGATTCTGTCAGTGTTTTGATCTGTTCACCATCAACATTGTGTGCAGCAGCAACCACAGCCTCCCAGACACTGTTCAGAGAGGTGTACTGTTTTCCCTCCTTGTAAATCTCACATTTGATGATGGACCACAGGTTCTCAATGGGGTTCAGATCAGGTGAACAATGAGGCCATGTCATTAGATTTTCTTCTTTTATACCCTTTCTTGCCAGCCACGCTGTGGAGTACTTGGACGCGTGTGATGGAGCATTGTCCTGCATGAAAATCATGTTTTTCTTGAAGGATGCAGACTTCTTCCTGTACCACTGCTTGAAGAAGGTGTCTTCCAGAAACTGGCAGTAGGACTGGGAGTTGAGCTTGACTCCATCCTCAACCCGAAAAGGCCCCACAAGCTCATCTTTGATGATACCAGCCCAAACCAGTACTCCACCTCCCCCTTGCTGGCGTCTGAGTCGGACTGGAGCTCTCTGCCCTTTACCAATCCAGCCACGGGCCCATCCATCTGGCCCATCAAGACTCACTCTCATTTCATCAGTCCATAAAACCTTAGAAAAATCAGTCTTGAGATATTTCTTGGCCCAGTCTTGACGTTTCAGCTTGTGTGTCTTGTTCAGTGGTGGTCGTCTTTCAGCCTTTCTTACCTTGGCCATGTCTCTGAGTATTGCACACCTTGTGCTTTTGGGCACTCCAGTGATGTTGCAGCTCTGAAATATGGCCAAACTGGTGGCAAGTGGCATCTTGGCAGCTGCACGCTTGACTTTTCTCAGTTCATGGGCAGTTATTTTGCGCCTTGGTTTTTCCACACGCTTCTTGCGACCCTGTTGACTATTTTGAATGAAACGCTTGATTGTTCGATGATCACGCTTCAGAAGCTTTGCAATTTTAAGAGTGCTGCATCCCTCTGCAAGATATCTCACTATTTTTGACTTTTCTGAGCCTGTCAAGTCCTTCTTTTGACCCATTTTGCCAAAGGAAAGGAAGTTGCCTAATAATTATGCACACCTGATATAGGGTGTTGATGTCATTAGACCACACCCCTTCTCATTACAGAGATGCACATCACCTAATATGCTTAATTGGTAGTAGGCTTTCGAGCCTATACAGCTTGGAGTAAGACAACATGCATAAAGAGGATGATGTGGTCAAAATACTCATTTGCCTAATAATTCTGCACTCCCTGTAATAATGTCCCTTCAACTACATGTCTTTAAAAATGATGTTTGTTCACACATTATAATGCTTTTTGTATATGCCCCTTTAATTTTTAACTGTTGGTTGCTTTTTGTTTTTAAAAGGTATCCTGTCCACTGGTGGGGTTAAGAATTATGGTATCTTTTAAACCTCCACTATACTTGCAAGATAGCCCCTCCCATATGAAGTTGATTTGATACCTTTGTACAGGTGTATGGCTTAAATAGTGTGTTGTGATCAGTATGTGTTAGCTTGAGAAAGGGGCAGGAGCCCCAAAACGTTGCTCTCTGAATAAAGGCTTGCTTCTTATTTAGTGCTACCTTCTCCTTGTTTTCTTCAGGAGAATATAATACTGCCATCTAGTACTCTTGCAAATATATAAGATTCTTGCAAAACTGTTGCCATATAGGAGTCAATTTATTAATTGTCATGTGTATATGATTCGCTGTAGCGGATCATGTCCGTCCAGCATTGCTAAATGCAGACAGCATTCACTGTCTGCAGTTAACATCGCACAAGCATTTCTTGTAAAATGCTTGTGCAGTGCCGCCCCCTGCATATTCACGACCAATCAGACGCTAGCAGGGGATGTCAATCATCCCAATCGTATCTGATCAGGATGATTGCAGTCCGCCACCTGAAAAATCATTTAATAAAGGTTTCTAAAGGATTGTTATCAACCCCAATGTTAGTAATAATGGTGTACATATAATGCTCAATATATGCATGGCCCTGAGGTTACATCATTATGCTCTTATGGAGAGGAGTTAAGTTTCAACAAAATGCTCCAAGATAAAAGGGTTACATTTGATAACGGGAGTAAACTGAAAAATAAATAAACAAATTAAACTGTACAATTTGTCTCAATCACAAAAGTGACTTCCATGTCCCTTTAATAGCAGAGATGTAAGCATTATGTTCGGTACAAATACTTTTTTGGGTTGCTTTAGATTTTTTCCCCCATGTCTTTTTTCCAAAAAGTATCAATTTTTTATGACTAAAAACAGTTCAATAAACAGACTGTCTTGTTACTATTTCATATAGAAATTAAAACCTTAAAGGGACAGTCAACACCAGATTTTTTGAAGTAAAAGATAGATAATCCCTTATTCACCAATTCCCCAGTTTGCATAACCAACACAGTTATAATAATACACGTTTTACCTCTGTAATTACCTTGTATCTAAGCCTCAGCAGACTGCCTCCTTATTTCAGTTCTTTTGACAGACTTGCATTTTAGCCAATCAGAGCTGTCTCCATGGTAAATTCATGTGCATAAGCTCAATGTTATCTATATGAAACACGTGAACTAATGCCCTCTAGTGGTGAAAAACGATTAAAATGCATTTAGAATAGAGGCGGCCTTCAAGGTCTAAGAAATTAGCATATGAACCTCTTAGATTTAGCTTTCAACTAAGAATACCAAGAGAACAAAGCAAAATTGGTGATAAAAGTAAATTGGAAAGTTGTTTAAAATGTCATGCCCTATTTGAAACATGAAAGTTTTTTTTTGGACTTGATTGTCCCTTTAAACATATGGCCTACAAAATAAAAAAAAATCTCACAGAAAAAAAATTATTTTTAGTAGACTGTAATACCTTTTCATGGACTAATGTATTAATAAATTGAGGGTTTGTGTTCTATAAGCTTTCAAGTTCTCACAGATCTTTTCTGCAGATGTTTAAATTGTATCCAAATCAACTAACAAGAATTAGGAGAGAGATAAAACCAGTTTTTGTACCTCCATCTACACAAATAATATGCTGCAACGAAAAGAAAAACAAAATCATGATTTTCAGTTAATATTGTCCAGTAAAAATTTACAAAAAAATTTTTTGACAAAATTTGTGTCAGCTAAAAAGAGTTTGTCCCCACAAGTATTGGAATTACAATACAATGTCTGGGTAGAAAATATAACAGAACTAAATGGTGACAGACTTCAAAGCATTGTAATTGCTTTTTTCCTTTTTATGCTAACGCTGCTCTTTACCTTTTCATTTGCCTTGACACCTTTTATATGAATAAATACATGTAAGAGCATTGTAATGAGATAAATAGCCATAAATGTCATTGACAAGGGAGACATTTGACATTCAATTTTTGTTTACAATGTTAATTTTGATTTTTCTACTGGAACGATGAAAAAACAATAAAGCACAATTGCTAAATATTCATTTTATAATCAGTTGGTAACCACACAAAGCACTGTGGTATAATATTTTAAAATTAATTTAGCTATTAACAGCAAAAATGTAATAATTAAACATGAATTCAAATACTGATGACATAAGCAGATACCTTTATTTCAACGCATACTTGCACAACTGGACACATTCACCTACCTACAGTTATTATTTCAAATCTTTTAGAACTTTGTCTTTGACTATGATACTTTTAATTTCAAATACATAATTCAAATCAGTCAATGACTTGCTTTTATGATAAGAGTATCTCTGTAATCTCTGTTTACACAGTTCTTGCAATAATATTGAACCTTTTAATGGTCTTATGTAAAAAAAAAAAGATGTTTTGCAATAATTTTTGAGGTGTTTATGATAGTAGCAATAACATGTGTGCTGTAAATATTCCTTCTGGGTATTGTTCATGACAATGATTGATTGATAGCTGCCAATCAATTCAAATATAATCACTCTATAGTCTGTGTAAATCTTACATTAAGAAAATAACCTATTGCTCAACACGAAACAACCAAAGGGCAGAATCAATCATTGTCTCTGTGTTGCTATATTGGAATACTCAAACTAAAGGCAGTTCTTGCTTGAATTAGGATGATACAGAATTATGTTGTTCCTTTGTTGTGTGCATAAATTGTATGTTTTCCTGACAGTTTACTTACTAGTCAATTGTTTGTGTAGATGGATGCTTACTCAGACATCACTGAAAAACTTAATGAGGCCCATTTATCAAGCTCCGTATGGAGCTTGTGGGCCCGTGTTTCTTGCGAGTCTTCAGACTCGCCAGAAACAGCACTTATGAAGCAGCGGTCTAAAGATCGCTGCTCCATAACCCTGTCCGCCTGCTCTGAGCAGGCGGACAGGAATCGCCACAATTCAATCCGATCGAGTACAATCGGGTTGATTGACACCTCCCTGCTGGCGGCCCATTGGCCGCGAGTCTGCAGGGGGCGGCGTTGCACCAGCAGCTCTTGTGAGCTGCTGGTGCAATGCTGAATATGGAGAGCTTATTGCTCTCTACATTCAGCGAGGACTTGCAGACCTAATTCGCACTGTCGGATCAGGTCCGCAAGACCGTTGTTAAATAGGACTCAATGACTGAACTGAAAGCTAAAAATATTTCACAGTGCTTTAACTTGCTGTTATAAATCCTGTTTATAAAAAATAGGTCTAATTTAGGGCCAAATTACAAGAGGTGCACTATTTAGCGTTTTTACTCAAGCGTAATCTTTTGGGAGTTGAAAGTAAAAAGTGTGCTTGTGAGCGAAAACCTGATGCTCATTAACCAAATATTGCGACCACGTTAATGTATTCTTCCCATAGAAGTCAATGGAAAGCGCAGACGGAAAAAACCTAACACTTATCGCTCGTATGCTAACACGAAAGAAGTTATGAATGGAATGTTACTTCTAGGAGAATAAAATGATGTGATTGCTATTAAGACCATGAGTACTTTTACTGGTACATGGCAACATTACACAAATGTCCACTGTTGAAATGTTGATTTTACTTTCCAAACATAAGCACGCAGTTGATTCACTTTTTTGATGCCATTGAGCCACAATTTTTAAATTGATGTGCAGCTCAAGGAAACAATAAGCAACTACTGTCCTATTGCACTTGATGCCACTGATGTTTTTTTATGTCGGATATTATGTTTTTATTTTTTGCCTTCACCTGAAAATATTTGTGTAGATGTCCATTGAGAACTTCAAAGATAATTAATCCACTGAATATATCCAGTACCTAAAACTATAATGTCTAGATAATGGTTGCCATAGAGCATGGTGTATTGTATTGTATTGTAATTTGTTTGGCCATTTTTGGTCAGAATTCTCATGTGGGATACATTATGTTGCTTTATGATTTTTTTTTAACATTCAAATCCATTCCAGTCCATTTGAACCACTCCCAGGCTTTTCAAATTCATTCATGGCTAGATTTTGGAATGATTGACAACAATATTACAATCAATAACGATACTTTATCAGCACTGTTTTTTTTTACTTTTCAAATTCTACACTTTGGACATATTGGAAGTTTTTAATGCAGCATGTTTTTTTTTTTTGTTTTTTTTTTCCAAGGTGAATGTTCTTGTGCATAACAGATTCCCAAATCTGCTCCCTCAGACCAAGCTTTTCTCCAAATAAATACAGGAAAGCAGTGGCATAGCGTGGGGGGGGGCAACAGGGGCGGTTGCCCCGGGCGCATAATTCTGAGGGGCGCTTTCAGCCTCAATTTAGCAAAGGGAAGAAGGGAGGCTAAAAATTCTGACAGGCCCCCAGCTCTGTTCTGCGACCCGTCAGGAATGTGGTGATGCCGCGACTAAGGTAAGGTGTCAGGACCAGACTTACTTATAGCCCTGTTTTTTCCTAATACTAGCAACACGTAAAATGCAGCTTAATTACGGTTCTATTATTACCCAACAAATAAGTTCCCTTCCAACAAAGGACCCAGAGCCAGAATGCCATGCATTGCCTGGGGCACTTTTTAAGGATCTCTAAGCAGAGGTGGGGGGGAGGAATCCTTAAAAAGTGCAATAAATCTCTTTCAAACCCGTGGCACTGGTGGCAGCATGGCTGGGCTCTGCATTTCTGTTAACCCCAGTTACCTAGTTAGTGGGATGGTGGGGTGATCAGAGACCATACTTTCATGTTTGACCGGGTTCTGATTACAACTTACACCATCTTGTCCTTGCACAAAAAAAGTATATTTGTGACAGTTGACAAAAATGAGACCTTGTTTCCTGTATTTGATTTTTCCCCTCCATGATCTTCCTAGGGCAGAAGTAGATTTAGGGATTTGTGTGCTGTCTGGCACCAGGATTGTGCTGCTCATCAGGCATTTCACTGTGTTTGTCTCCTATCAAAGAAGTCCTATGAATTCCCCATCTTGAATCTATTTCTTGCTGGACTCCTGAGGTGTGGACTTTTACCTATTTTTAGGGTTTGGGTGCTCATTGCCTTTTTTATTTACATTAAACCCACCCTTACTGCATTTAAAGTAAAAAAAATTAACTATAATTTGTGTTAGTAAATAAATTTAACAGCACCCCCCTAAATACTATACACCCTCCCCCCATATATGTATGTAATGCTGGGTTGTATGTCCAATGCCCCTTTTATATTGATTACTTACAATTGTTATATTTATTAAGGTAGAATATATACCACACTTTTATATGTCATTGGCACCCAAAAGAGAGTCTGCCCAGCATGGACAACCTTATGTAACAGCTGCCAACCTGTGTGTCCCCTTTTCCTCTTTTTAACGACTTACCAAAAACCTATTGCACCACATATACAATATGGGTTGCTGCAATGTGGGGGTGGGTGCACCCTGCGGTCTGCAGTATTTGTACCATGAAGTTTTACAGATCAGGACATGTCACCACCAGATGGGGGTTAAGGGGGGCTTTCCCCTATGTGTAAAACGAGAATAAATCTTAAAATTTAATATTGTATATATTTGCCCAGCTCTGGAGAGCTGCAGACAGGGTTTGATCACAGGGGGGTAGCACATAATGCTTGCAGGCTTCACCCACTGCCTCTTGTATTGCCAATATATTATTTTCATCGCTTTGTTTGTAAGGCGCTACTGATTAGCAGCTGCTTATGACAAGGGACATATTTTGGGGATATGGGTATCATCAGCAATAACTGTTAGTTATCCAGTAAAGATGGTTAAGGGAGCATTTTGTGGGAGAGGAGACAGTGTCCCTTGCTTTATGTGATCTACCAGGCTTGGGTCTTTGCTTGGTTTGTCCCAAATGTAAGAAGAAGCAGCATATCTGAAATGGGGGGGCGCAATACTTGCCTTGCCCTGGGCACTGACAACCCACGCTACGCCACTGCAGGAAAGTACTATTTTTTATTTTATTTATTTTTTGTTCTATAAACATATTACAATGTGAAGCCCTTATACTAGACTAAACATTCAATTATTGGTAAAAGGGAATTAAAAAAAAATGGTGGAAAAGAGCATAAAAAGATTAAGATAAATCAAACTTAGTGTGTAATACTTTTAAACACGTACTTTATATTTATATTATCCTTAAATTTCCCCTATCAGTTAAATATGCTACACATAATCCTGTCTGCCTTTACCTTATCCTCCCTTCTAATTAAAGTCACACTTCCTCCTTTAACAAACAACACAAAAACTATTGATATCTCACCTTCTCTTCTATTCTCTCACCTCTACAGAACAAATTAACTTTACAACCATTCTACACTGACACTAAGCTGAGACACTCATCTTTCTCTAACCCTCTTTCTTCTCTTTGCAACTGGGGAGTCTCACTTAACATAGGTCCACCCTCTGCCTCTTTCTGCTCACTATCCCAACTGACACTGCCCACCTAACCCTCTCAACCTCAACCTGCACTTCTGTTAATACCCCGCAATTCTCTTGTGACCTATTAATTTCACAATCCTTTAACCTATTAGCCCTCACAGAAACCTTTAACTGCATTCCTTCAACCCCTTCTTTCTTTATCATCTTTTGAAATTCATGCTATTAGTCTCCTCTCCCCTGTAGCTGTCTGTGTTGCTGTTATCTATCAGCCTCCTGGCCTAGCATCACACTTTTTATATAAAGCAACAATGTATGCCGATACTCTTAACATGAGAGACTAAGGCCCCTATTTAAGAAAGGTCTTGCGGACCTGATGCAACGCCGCCCCCTGCAGACTCGCGGCCAATCGGCCGCCAGCAGGGGGTGTCAATCAACCCAATCGTACTCGATCAGGTTGATTTCTGGCGATTCCTGTCCGCCTGCTCAGAGCAGGCGTACAGGGTTATGGAGCAGCTGTCTTTGTGACCGCTGCTTCATAGCTGCTGTTTCTGGCGAGTCTGAAGACTCGCCAGAAACACGGGCCGTCAAGCTCCTTTCGGAGCTTGATAGATAGGCCCCTAAGTATCTTATATGAATATATATGAATTTATAAGTAAATAGAAAGTCCCTTTAAAAGAGTCCTTTGATAAGTATAATCGTTGTAGTGACTGTGTAAGGGACTCCAAAATAACCGTTTGCTTAGTCCCAAATGGATAAAGTACTTATCTTTTCTACAGCGGGTAATGCTATAGCTGCGTAGCAGCTAGGTGAATACAGCGTGTATCTGTTTACTCCTCCTGTGTTTGTGAAACTGAAAGAAGATCCGGACAACTTCTGAAGGTGAGGAAGCCTCCCAAGACTCTCCTACAGGAAATGTTCCAGGGTAAAACCAACTTCTTAGTGCTGCTCTTAGTAGCTTATCTGTGCTTTCTCAGATCTAGCACAATAGGTACGGTAATTCCTTGTCTACTCCGAGGGTCTGACGTCAGCTGGTCAATACTCCTGCAATAGGCTCAGGAGGAGGGTGTGTGTAATCTGTTATCTGCAAGGGATTTGCAGATAGCATCTGCTACATTGGTGAATGCCAGGGGGTCTCGTGGCTCAAGCGATATTTTGATACATACAGTATAAGAAAGTTCTTATTTATTCAGAGGTGTGATATCAGGTACTTACAAAAGAACACCTGAAGTGTTTCGCACATGCGTACATGCGCTTCATCAGAGGCTAGTGATTCACATGGTGAGGTGACCTTTTAAGAGCGGAATGGCCAATCAGGGTACATAGTATATTAACCAATCAGGTATTGTAGAGCCCTAATTAAACAGCCAAGCCCCTCTCTTTGTACTCCAATTCATCATGAAAACCTTTAAGCATAATCATTCAATGACTATTTTTACATAATATGCAATTTAGTGTATATATTATATAATTTAACATATAACAGCATAAGTAACAACATAGACATAAAGTAAATAAAATTAACTTTAGGAATATGTTATCATAGTACATGTCCATGTGTAATTAATACAGTTCAAACAGTTTCGGATGATATATATATAAACATCAGAATTAATAATAGCAAAAAATGGAACATCATATGAGTATAGACATGAATTATTTGTCTAGACCACGTTATGGTAATAGCTAGTGTCCATAATTAAGATCTATAATCCTGATGCATATTTGGCTCCAGGCAAGGATCACGAAGATGACATTTAAATGGAGTAAATAAGTCTCCTTAAAGTGACAATGTATATTCAATGTTCCTATACTTCTGGCCAAATTCTTCACTTACTTAAAACATACAATGTATTTATTCATAACACGCTTTAGAAATAGCCAAACTAAGCAGGTGAGTATGTTAGAAGAAGTAAGCACAAAATGTATATATATAAATAAATCCTGAATATTTGATCACACTTTTTAGACCATTTTGAAGCCTGGCTCCCAAATTTCCTCCATTGTACTGTACCTTGTCTCATCTTAGGAGACTTTAAAATACCCACTTACAATCCTAACATCTTTTGACATGTCCCCAGTGGACATCTCCAACCCACTGTGAAGGCAACTTAATTGACTCAATCTTTGTGTCATTCCCAAGTTCTCTAACTTCCCCTTTTTCTGCACTCTTACAACCATCTACTAACTTTCTTACTTTAACTGCAGCATCCACCAAAAAAACCTGCTACCTTTAAATGACTCGGATCTCATAACCATTTCTGCTCAACTGAAACCTCTACTCTCCAACATGTCATTAATATTATTATTTTCTTATTATCAGGTATTTGTAGATTCTACAATCTACAAACAGCTGGGCTCATAGGCTTAAATTCTAAGGGGTTCAAGGGGAATGCAATGGAGTTAGGAAGGTTAGTGTGGGTTGTATGCATCTCTGAAACATAAAGTCTTTAGGGAGCACATGAAACATTTAAAACTAGGGGAGAGTTTTGTGGACCTTATATCTCTTCACCCTCAACTTATAGACTATAATTGTTTAGTCTGTTATATATTTTTATCTTATAGTGGCACTATACAAATAAAAAATAATAAAATAATAATCCTTTAGGTTACAGTATATTATGTATAAATTTAAAGCATGAGCGAGAGATAATAAGTGTGGAAACAAAAAAATCCCTCGTGCCGGGGTGCTAAAAGAAGCTAGATCACTGTAGTAGCTACATGGTGTGATTATAACAGAAAGAGTGAGAAGGGTGTTTTGCAAATATATATGCGTCTATATAAAACAATTTATTAAATAAAAAACTGGGTTTAAAAAAGATCAAATATAACATGAATTCATGTATTACAATGATTTACAGGAAAAAAATATAAACAAATATATCAAAACAAATAAATAATAAGTTCATAGATGAAACGTGGTGTAGACAAAAACTTGTCATTGTTATTTTGATAGTGTTGCCGTATCTTATCACCTCTGTTAAGACCAATTAGAAATGGATATTTAGTGGGGTAGCAGGGTTTGACTCAGGAATTCTTCAGTGCAAACTTCAAATTCTCAGAATTTGAAAACACACAATTTTCAAAATTAAATTACAGGGTGAAATATTATAATTAAATTATATTTTGCTATATTTGCTATATTTTGCTAAAGTTTTTTCTTTTACTGTGCATACTTTATAATTACATATTGCAATTTCTTGTGTTTCCTGAGCCTTGCCCGAAATATTTCCCAGGAAAAATAAAGTAAGAATCTCCTTAATTATAAAAAATAACAGTGGGGTAAAATTATCCCCATACATTATTATTATTTCATACACCCTGTATGAAAGCCAACTGGGTGATAAAAGGGGCCACTCTTGTACCCCATTGTACCAAAAAAACAAAAAAAAAAACGTAGAAACAGAGAAGGCTAATGATAAACAGGGGATCATTTTTGGATCTTAATGTAAAGAAAAACTTCAGTTTTATCATTTTTAATGCTAAGACCATGTATAGCTACAGGAAAAATAAACTTTAGAATAACATTCGAGTTAGACCTTAATTTACAATGTCTTAATGCAGAACTTTATTCCCAGAGAGCACATGCTTACTGAAGGGAGGGGGGTCTAGTAAATAATATCTATTGCATGACCCTAGAAAAACTAACATCGGTTGGATAACTAAGTAACGGGAATATATAGGGTCTATCAACCAATATAAATAAAAAATTAACCTAAGTGACCCATGAATAACACTAAGACTTAGGCCAGGATGATCAAAACTGCCACAATGTGGCGATATATTCAAAAGGGATGCGTCGCTGGAACGAAATTCCCTGTAAAATATTAAAAACCTCTGAAATCACCACCACCTACATTTAAGATGTAAATGATCCCTTTTACACATATCACACGTGTACGAACACTAGCCTACAAGAATTGTACATGAAACCTGTTACGTAGCCCTACACTATTAACCCCTCAAGTGCCATAACTCCCAACACACCCTAATCACTCTACACTATTAATCCCTTAATTGCCATTACCCCAATGCAACCTTACTCCTCTACATTATTAACCCATTAAGCACCATAACCTCTATGCAACCTTACCACTCTATACTTTTAACACCATAAGAGCAATAGCACCCAAAAACAACCTAACCCCTCTACACTATTAAACCATTAAGCACCATAACCCCAATGCAACCTACATCCTCTACACTATTAAACTCTATTGCGCCATAACCCCCAACACAAACTAACCCCTCTATATAATGTGGTTTAGTTTTGTAACTTATGGGGGTGTTAGGTTAGGGGTCTTGGGGAGCTTAAGCTGTTATGAGGTTAAGTAGTGTAGGGTTAGTTTGCAGTAGGGTATTATATACACACATTAAATATTATAATAGAATTAATATTTAGACACACACACATATATACATATATATATATATATACTGTATATATATATATATATATATATATATATATATATATATATATATATATATATATATATATATATATATATATATATATATATAAATAAGCCCTTTGCAGTCAAATACATGGTCATATACCATATACTTTTGAACCTATATAATTACATGTTTAGAAATATTTATATAACTATTTTTTATCAGATAGTGTTTATATGAGTCTAACAATTTATTTCAATGGATTTATGGTGTGTTAGGTGCAGCTTCTCTTTTAGCCCTAATCCTTTACACCAGGTCTTCAGTCGCGCTAAACGGACCTGTGTTAAATTTGATTAAACTCAAGTGAACGCGTTTACTTTCAACTTGTAATTCATGTGTAAATTAATGCACCCTCAAAATTCTTATATTGCATGCTCTTATGTTACCACGCCACTTGTAATCTAGCCTTCAGAGGGTGGCTCTTCAATTAAAATGGAAAACAAAGAGAAAATATTACTTAAGCTAAATACAATGGGCCCCTTTATAAAAGATCATGCAAACTGGTGCAGCCAAGATAACAGCTTGCCAATTATCCTAGATGGATCAGTCTGGGATGATTTATGTATGACATCTTTGTGGTGGAGTATAGCTTAAGAAATAACAATCTTAAGACCACTGCTTTATAAACTTGGGTTCAAGGAGTCCTGGTTCTTTAATTGGATCAGGTGGGATCCTAGTTTATGCACTACCACGTGTGTCAAAAATGTAAAAAACAGCATTTATTAGCAAAATTAAAAATAAAGTTCACTACAAGACATGGAGGCCAAACAGAGGGTAACAGACTGTTACCCTCTGTTTGGCCTCCATATCTTGTAATGAACTTTATTTTTAATTTTGTTAATAAATGCTATTACATTTTTGAGACACTTGGTAGTGCCTGCACTTTGTTATTTTGTGGCATTCCTTGTGTGGCATGATCTACCACTGCTACGGTGCTCCGGACCTGGTGAGAGTTTTGGGTGACCTTTAGTTTCACTTCCGGAACAACCGGATGTGTTGCCTTGCATTGTGGGTCTTGTGTCTTCAGTGGGATCCTAGTTTCTAGGTGGCATTTAATTTAATAATTGAGACCCATGCACCACAATGTTTTGAGCCAATTCTTGGCTCAAGGGCTCTAGAGCTACTCATACAACTTCATAAATGGAGCCCAATATTTTTTATTTTTTTATTATTTTTTATTGAGGGTACAACAGTTACAAAACCAGAATTCAGTTTGCTGAATTAAACATAAGACACATGTTAAATGTTAAACAAATACCAAAGACAAAAAGATGCACAGAATCATATATAGGGCTAAATCTCTTGTTATAACAGTCTTATACAGATCTCAAGTTGGAAGATAAATCAGTTGTATAATAGTTGGGGAGCAAACCTAAACAACACCCTCATTTTCCTCGGGATTATCTGAGGCCACTTTAGGGCCCAAATGGATTACATTTACCAATCAGAGGGATTTTGGGCAGCACAGGCCACTTTTAAGCATGCACTTAACATTCTCCTTCGTATGTGTGCTAGGACCATGAGTAGGTCTGGAAAATTAATACAAAAAATGAAGGAGGACATAGAAATTAACATGACAAAGACTTAGAACATAAAATATAATAGTAAGCAACACAGTATAATAAAATACAAACTACAAGAACTACTTCTTAGATAAGTCTGAGGACTAATATGTGTTAGGGTTGTAACTGCTAACATTGTTATAGCTTACACAAATTCAGAGAAACTTAAAATATAGAGGCTGTGATTTCAGAAGATTAAAAAGCTAATGTGTTGTAAAGAACTACCAGGATTACAGGACTCTGGGGTCGCCGGGGGCAATTAAATGAGTATATCAACCTACTAGGCATGCTCTATAAGAACTTCAGTATCTACCAGTTGTAGACTAAGCTTAGAACTGTAAATTTCGGCAAGCCTGAATAAAGTAATACATTATTTTCCATACTTTATATAGGGAAATTACAAAAGTTAGGGAATAATTTCATAAACGTTGATAGTGAAGTAGATATCTCCCCCAGGAGTAACTATATATGCCAGGTCTATATTTCGAATGTATCAGCACCTACATATGGTGTCATTAAGGCTTCACCTTATCATCTATACCAACCAGGTCCACTAACAGGATCTTACTCTCTAAAGTACATGAGAGACACAAATGTTGGCTGCTCCTGAAACCTATAAACCTTAAACACAATCCCAGTAGTTCTAACACTTACAATAGACATACATGCAAGCTAACAATCATACCAAAATTATGAGAATAAATAATCCGCAAACAGTAAGACACATAAGGATAGTCATAATGAATTTGTCATTGTTAAGGTCCGGAGAGCCATTTTTACACTAATATAAGGGCAAACTATAACAGAGGCTTCACGAACTGGGTAGAGGCTGTATAACTCTGCCAAGAAAAGAATTGTGGAGGGTAAGCTATTTATCCCTTACCACACAGATGAAAAAAAGGGGGGGGGGCGGATATACACCAGTATGCTAACCAGGCCATGTAAGGAACACTCTATAGTATTTAACTTTTCAGATTAGATAGCAAAGTACACAGCTATTATAGTCTATTGTTCTATTACTAAAAGTAAAAATGAGTGGTATTTAATTCAGCACAGAGCTAGCATGCTGCCCTATACTATAACCATATAGCGTGCTAAAGTATAGGTGTTGTGGGGGAAGAACACAAATAATTATCCTAAGATTGCATAGAGCAAAAGTAAAATCTCCTTTTAGACTCCTGGACATGCTATGCAAGTAACTAAAATGTTGAAAGGGCTATCAAAAATTGCACGTTAAATCTAAACAAGCTAGTATATAATAAGTGTAAATCTTATACCTCAAACAGTTGAGGGCTAGTAAGAGAGGAGACTCACACTGCAAAAATGTGCATATACTGTTACTTAAGGATTATTAACAAAAACAAAGGTTTAAACCAATATATACAGCTAAATGTGAGAGTATAGGTAGCAAGGTTACAGGTGTGGAGACTGCGCTGCATCAGAACACATGGCTTCATAAATGCGGAATCTGGAACTATAAATAGAAGCCAGTACACTTCTCATTGTATACAGGCTAATCATTCTGGGACCACAATCCAAGAAACACTGTTAAAAGCTCTTAACCCACTCCAGATCTGTGAAAACTCAGGGGAGCCTGGCAGTAAGAAAAAAGTGGGGGTCTCTTGTTTACAAATAGTTCAATGAAGCAGAGAAGGCAAACAATCACAGGACTCGGAAGGCGCCGCTTCTGTATCATAAAGACATCAACAAAGGGGGCATTGCTAGCTATTGGCAGTAGATCCCTTGTCTCCCAGGTCTCTAGCGTACCTCTATCATCATACCAGAAACTGTAAGGGGGCTTTCTCTTTGCAGATCCGTAGAAATGCTTTACTGCACCAGGCAGGTCAGTAGCGTAGCTGTTCAGAATCCCCAAGTTAGGTCCACCCAAAGAATCCTCTAGCATATCCAGATAGTTATGGAGCTCTGTATCAGCAACAAAACCCCCTGTGGTCTGCTTCTCAGGCATAATGTGTCCCGCAGCGCCAAGTAAAGAGTATTCCCTCATAGCACTGACATGCTCGTCATCCTTTTTCAGAGGGCCGGCCATATCCCCCTGAATCTGAGACAGAGCTGCAATTGAGGAGCGCACAGAGACAACCGGGGGTTGAATCTGTAAGAAGTATAATTTGGATTACAATTTCTTGCTGAATTCAGACTTAATATCTAAACCAGTTTCTAGGAACAAATTGAACTAACTAGAGATGGGTATCTCTGAACAGAGCTTCAAAGGATGAAACCTGTTTCTCAAGAGTGGTATCTCATTGCAAATATGTACTAGACTGAAATACAACAGATTGTATCTTTGAACAGAAATTCAAATGATGCCCTTTCACAATCACCACAGAGATAAAGGCTTATGGAGTCCTTGGATCATAAACAGCATTGTCCAACACATTCCTGGAACTTCAAAGGATCATAAACAGCATTGTCCAACATCAAAGGAGGTTAACAGCTTATGCCCTGGAGTACTGTCAAATGTCATTTCTTGGACAACGGTGACACCTAAAGGTAGCTGGCTACTTTTGCTGGGACTTATCAACTGGACATTTAAGCAATTATCAACTGGACATTTAAGCATTTGATTGGCTAAGACATTCTTCAAGGTGGGGCTATATTTCTTTAAATATGCTGTGGAAAGAACAGACAGGTAGGAAGGACATATAACACCAACAGGTAATAGACAGACTGCAGCAATCTTCGCATGCACCCACTCACAGGCATTAGTTTATAGTGTAGACAGGTTAGACGAATAGAGACGCTTCTCTCACCACTCATGTATAGATTTGTCATTTAATAAATGTATCCCTTTTTATAAGACTGGTGTAAGTATCATTCATTAAATAAGGTAAATGTATTATAAGGAAAAGCCTGACACTGATTTTAGTCACTGACCCAATATTAGAAAATGGGCTTTTTCACATTGGCGAAGCCAGGCAGGTTAGCGTTCCAGTTTTTTTTTTTTTGAGAAGACAAACTATTGGGGAACCCAGTACAAGCAACAGTTGTGGCGGGACTCAGACGCTGGACTGACCCTTGTGTAGGAAAGGGGCATATCCACCTGTGCATGGCTACACTGTGCACAAGAAGCTGCAGATGATGCCACCTCCGGATCATCAGTACCCACCTCTGCGTGTATGTCCGCCATAATAGATAGGAGATGGTCGAATCTTTGGCACATCCTGCTCTCAAAGTGTTAGGGTGCCAGGAATCAGACTGAGACGAGAAGTGCAAAAATAATCACACCTTTATTAATAGGAAAAAATAAAAAAAAGTCCACAAGTCAAATAACAAGCTAGGAGTCAAAACCAGAGCTGGTAGTTCAATTATTGTGGTGATCTGAGACATAGCAAAGGAGGAACTGTTCCAGAGCTTGATTAGACCGTTCCGCAGCCCCATTGGATTGAGGGTGATATGCCGAGGAGAAGGAAATTGGATCCCCATTTGAGCACAAAAGGAACGCCAAAATCTGGATACAAACTGGCTACCCCGGTCCGACACTATCTCCTTGGGTAACCCATGTAAACGGAAGACCTCCTGGGCAAAAATTGAAGCAAGCTCCTGAGCGGTAGGCAGCTTCATCAAGGGAATGCAATGTGACATTTTAGAAAAACAGTCAACCACCATAAGGATAACAGTATTGCCATTGGAAACAGGGAGCTCGACAATGAAGTCCATGGAAAGATGTGTCCAAGGATGCTCACCATTAGCAATAGGTTGAAGAAGACCCACAGGAAGACGTTGAGGAGTCTTATTCTGTGCACAAACTGAGCAGGAGGCAACATACGCAGCAACATCAGAACGAAGACCTGGCCACCAGAACTGTCGAGTGACAGACCAAATCATTTGGTTCTTGCCTGGGTGACCTGCGGCTTTAGGATAGTGGTAAGTGTGCAAAAGTTTAGTTTGAAGATTCTCAGGAACAAGACACTTACCACTAGGTTTCTCAAGAGGTGCATTGATTTGTGCAGCCGGGATCTCCTCCCCCAAGGGAGAAGTCAAATTAGTACGTATGGTAGCCAAAATATAGTCACAAGGTATAACAGGAGTAGGTACAGACTCCTCCTTGGACAGAGGTGAAAATGGTCGAGAGAGGGCATCAGCCCTAACATTATTACTACCAGGTAAGTAGGAGACCACATAATTAAACCGAGACAAAAATAGCACCCATCTGGCCTGTCTGGGCGACAAACGTTTTGCTTCAGATAGATAAGTTAAATTCTTGTGGTCAGTAAGAATAAGCACTGGCATGCTAGTACCCTCGAGAAGATGCCTCCATTCCTTAAGTGTCAAAATTATGGCCAGTAATTCCCTGTCACCAATTTCATAATTGCACTCCGCTGGAGAAATTTTCCTAGAGAAGAAAACACACGGATTCAAGGAACCGTCAGGCATAGGATGTTGAGACAAGAGGGCACCTACTCCAGTCTCAGATGCATCGACCTCAAGAAAGAAAGGCAGGACAGGGTTTGGATGAGCCAGAACTGGAGCGGCAGCAAAGGCAGTCTTAAGACTATCAAAGGCCTTAATGGCAGTAGGTGACCAATGGAGTGGATCATTCTCTTTACAGGTAATGTCTGTGATAGGTTTGACCAAGGAAGAAAAGTTTTAACTTTCTATAGTAATTGGCAAACCCCAAAAAACGTTGAATAGACCGAAGACCAATTGGGCGAGGCCACTGCAGAACTGCAGATAACTTGTCAGGATCCAGGGAGAACCCTGCAACGGAGATAACATAACCTAGGAAGGTTACTTGAGTCTGATGGAACTCACATTTCTCGAGTTTACAAAGCAGGCCGTTCTCACTTAGTCTCTGAAGAACCCGTGTAACATCAGAACAATGAGCCTCAAGTGTGGGTGAGTGTATGAGGATGTCGTCTAAGTACATCACAACACACTGTTACAACATATCTCGTAGGACACCATTAATAAATTCCTGAAAAACAGCAGGAGCATTACATAGGCCAAAGGGCATTACAAGATACTCATAATGCCCGCTTCTGGTGTTAAATGCTGTTTTCCATTCGTGGCCCTCCTTAATCCTAACGAGATTGTACGCTCCTCTCAAATCAAGTTTAGTAAAGACCTAGCTCCCTTGAGGCGGTCAAAGAGTTCCGTAATAAGCGGATTAGGGTAAGCATTCTTAATGGTAAGACGATTAAGACCCCTATAATCGATACATGGTCTTAACTCGCCACCCTTTTTCTTCACAAAGAAGAAGCAAGCCCCTGCAGGAGAGCAGGATTTGCGGATGATCCCCCGTGACAGAGCATCGGCAACATACTTCTCCATAGCACAATTCTCTGCAACAGACAGAGGGTACACCCAGCCCTGAGGAGGAATGGCTCTGGGTTGCAGGTCTATGGCACCGGTGAGGTAAGACCGGTGAGGAGGCAACGTACCGGCACGCACCTTGTCAAACACGTCTAGGAACTCTCGGTACTCCTCTGGCAATTGAGAAACCGAAGAAGTGCACAAGACTTTAACTGGTTTCCGAAGACAAGTGGAAATACATTGCAGGGACAAAATTTCTGACTTGCGCCAGTCGAGACTGGGATTGTGCTTTTGGATTCAGGGATAACCCAGAACAACCGGAAAATGCGGAGAGTTTATCACCTGGAACTGGAGGGTTTCAAAATGGAGAGCCCCAACAGTCATGGATAACGGAGCAGTTTCGTGAGTAATGAGTGCGGGCTGAAGGGGCCTGCCATCAATGGCCTCAATAGCAAGCGGAATGGACCGAGGTAAAACAGGAATAGAGTGCTTTGATACAAAAGCACTGTCAATGAAATAGCCCGCAGCACCGGAGTCAACAAGAACCTGGGTGACTATGGAGGAGTCCACCCAGGAGAGCCCATTAAAGAAGGCGGCAACAAGGGCTTCATTGTTCCAACCTCCCTCTGCAGCAAGCATACGGAACCCAATAGCATACTGAGCAACAGATCTTGTACCTTGCTGAATGGACATGTGTCGTTTAGCAGCAGAGGAGGAGCAAGCCGGAACATCAAATACCCTTCGAAAGGATGCCACAAATTCAGGGCAATTTGAAATCACAGGTTTATTAGTCTCCCACAAGGGATTAGCCCAGACAAGAGCTGTGTCAGAGAGTAACGAGATGAGAAATCCCATCTTAGCTCTGTCAGAGGGAAACGCCTGAGGTAACATCTCAAAGTAAATGCCCACCTGGTTCAAAAACCCTCTGCACTGAATAGGATCGCCTCCATATCGCTGAGGTAGAGGTGCAGAGCCGGACATGCTCCTGGTAGGCATAGGTGCAGCAGCGGAAACAGGAGCAGCCATAACTTGCGGGACACTTTGGTCCAAATGTGCAGTGCGAGTCAGCAGGGTTTGCAGGGCTAGTGCAAATTGATCCAAGCGGTGATAATGTACATCCATCCTGGAAATGATGGCAGGTAAAGGTGGATTATTAGCACCATCCGGATTTGTGGCCTTTGCGTAATGTCAGGGTGCCAGGAATCAGACTGAGACAAGAAGTGCAAAAATAATCACACCTTTATTAATAGCAAAAAATAATAAAAAGTCCACAAGACAAATAACAAGCCAGGAATAAAAAGCAGAGCTGGTAGTCAGACGAGCCGAGTCAGGAGCCAAAGCAAATAGTCAGACGAGCCAGAATCAGGAACAAGGAAAACAGCAGAGTCAGGAACAAGACAGGGATCAGGAACCAGAAAGGACGTCAGGCAGCCAGGTAATACACAGGAACTCTTACAAACAGGTCTGAGACAACGCAAAGGCAAACCATACTGAACAGAGGCCCTTTAAATAATAAGTGATAACATCACAATTATGAAACTGCATCCTGTCTCACATGGATGATGCACACCAGTCTGGCCATAAAAGGAAATGTAGGAATTGAGCAGCATCCCCCACAATGCACCATAGTCAGGAAGAGAGGTGAGTAAAATGGCTGCCAGCAGCACATGGCAAACTCAACAGGGAAAAAACCTTGACACAAAGTCCTCAAACAAGTTCTGTAATGTCACAGAAAGTTCCGCCATGCTCCCAAAAGCCTTGTACTTTATCAGCCACTACACCACAAGGTCGGTCCAGGGCACTCTTACTGCCATCCTGCTGTGTAAGGCACAAGTCACGCTCCTTTCTTGAAAGGCCTTGAAACTGGCTAGGCCTCTTGGCTGTGTGTCCAGTACAGGATATGGATTCGTATAACACAGTAGTAAAATGCTTACATTCACGAATATCTTTGTCACCACGGGTTGTATTGAGGAGCTTAGAGTTATATGTTATTTGGAATCAGGCACCCCATTACTCATCCCCCATTCATTATAGACATATAGAGTTATTTTTTTTTATAGGAGATGGCCTTTAGAGGTGTTGTATAATCTGAATTTCAGAGATAGGCCAAATGCTGGATATGTGTTATTCATGAACTGGGGTTAATATGGTATGTCTGCTGTGGGCTCACACTGTTTATTTTACTAGCGCTTACCTGCGCCAAACTGATAACCACTTAAGTGTGTTACTCCTCTTGGGACAGAAGGTCTAACTGGCTGCGTGGTCTTGCAGTGTTTGAGGAGGCCAAAGATGGCGGCGGCTCCGCTCTGTGCGGTATTTGTGTAGCTTGATGCTAGCTCAAGGACGTTTGTGCTTTGCAATTGAACTAGCAGCAGATGTATCTAAGCGGACAAGGTTGTGATACAGATATAGGGAATCTCCGCTGCATGCGTGCGCTCAGCACATGTCCGCTGAGGTTAACTGAAGCTGCGTGGTCTCCAAGATGGCGGCGGTGCGACTGACTGCAATTTGTTTAAGTATTGTAGCGAGACGATCTGCTCGTCTCTGCTAGTGAAAGAGTCACATCTGGCTCCGGGTGTGTTGAGGTGCAGGGCGCGATGTTTCAATGCAGCTAGTCACTGTTTTTTCAGTAGCTGGTCAGTCTGTTGTCACGGAGCAGAACAGTTATGCGGCCATTAGCCTGCTTGGCCAAGCCCCGTCCCCCCGGAGCCCAATATTTTAACATGGAAATTCTAATGGATTATAATGGAGGCCATAGCCTGTCATGGAAAAAATACTTTATGTCAATAGATCTATTTTCTAAGGCCTAGATTTGGAGTTTGGCGGTAGCCGTGAAAACCAGCGTTAGAGGCTCCTAACGCTGGTTTTAGGCTACCTCCGGTATTTGGAGTCACTCAAAAAAGGGTCTAACGCTCACTTTTCAGCCGCGACTTTTCCATACCGCAGATCCCCTTACGTCAATTGCGTATCCTATCTTTTCAATGGGATCTTCCTAACTCCGGTATTTAGAGTCGTGTCTGAAGTGAGCCTTAGAATTCTAACGACAAAACTCCAGCCGCAGAAAAAAGTCAGTAGTTAAGAGCTTTCTGGGCTAACGCCGGTTCATAATGCTCTTACCTACTGTACTCTAAAGTACACTAACACCCATAAACTACCTATGTACCCCTAAACCGAGGCCCCCCCACATCGCCGCCACTCAATTAAATTTTTTTAACCCCTAATCTGCCGACCGCCACCTACGTTATCCTTATGTACCCCTAATCTGCTGCCCCTAACACCGCCGACCCCTATATTATATTTATTAACCCCTAATCTGCCCCCCTCAACGTCGCCTCCACCTGCCTACACTTATTAACCCCTAATCTGCAGAGCGGACCGCACAGTTACTATAATAAAGTTATAAACCCCTAATCCGCCTCACTAACCCTATAATAAATAGTATTAACCCCTAATCTGCCCTCCCTAACATCGCCGACACCTAACTTCAATTATTGACCCCTAATCTGCCGACCGGAGCTCACCGCTATTCTAATAAATGTATTAACCCCTAAAGCTAAATCTAACCCTAACACTAACACCCCCCTAACTTAAATATAATTTAAATCTAACGAAATTAATTAACTCTTATTAAATAAATTATTCCTATTTAAAGCTAAATACTTACCTGTAAAATAAATCCTAATATAGCTACAATATAAATTATAATGATATTATAGCTATTTTAGGATTAATATTTATTTTACAGGTAACTTTGTATTTATTTTAACCAGGTACAATAGCTATTAAATAGTTAAGAACTATTTAATAGCTAAAATAGTTAAAATAATTACAAAATTACCTGTAAAATAAATCCTAACCTAAGTTACAATTAAACCTAACACTATACTATCATTAAATTAATTAAATAAAATACCTACAATTACCTACAATTAAACCTAACACTACACTATCAATACATTAATTAAATACAATACCTACAAATAACTACAATGAAATAAACTAACTAAAGTACAAAAAATAAAAAAGAACTAAGTTACAAAAAATAAAAAAATATTTACAAACATAAGAAAAATATTACAACAATTTTAAACTAATTACACCTACTCTAAGCCCCCTAATAAAATAACAAAGACCCCCAAAATAAAAAATGCCCTACCCTATTCTAAATTACTAAAGTTCAAAGCTCTTTTACCTTACCAGCCCTGAACAGGGCCCTTTGCGGGGCATGCCCCAAGAAGTTTAGCTCTTTTGCCTGTAAAAAAAACCATACAATACCCCCCCCCCAACATTACAACCCACCACCCACATACCCCTAATCTAACCCAAACCCCCCTTAAATAAACCTAACACTAAGCCCCTGAAGATCATACTACCTTGTCTTCACCTCACCGGGTATCACCGATCGGTCCTGGCTCCAAAATCTTCATCCAACCCAAGCGGGGGCTGGCAATCCATCATCCGGTGGCTGAAGAGGTCCAGAAGAGGCTCCAAAGTCTTCATCCTATCCAGGAAGAAGAGGCGATCCGGACCGGCAACCATCATCTTCCAAGCGGCATCTTCTATCTTCATCCGATTGGCTGATCTATCAAGATCAATCCGATTGGCTGATCCAATCAGCCAATCAGATTGAGCTCACATTCTATTGGCTGATCGGAACAGCCTGATCAGCCAATCGGATTGAACTTGATTCTGATTGGCTGATTCCATCAGCCAATCAGAATATTCCTACCTTAATTCCGATTGGCTGATAGAATCCTATCAGCCAATCGGAATTCGAGGGACGCCATCTCGGATGACGTCCCTTAAAGGAACCGTCATTCTTCAGTTGGACGTCGCTGGATGAAGATGGGTCTGCAGTGGAGGTCTTCAGGTTGGAGCCGGTCCTCATCGGATGAAGATAGAAGATGCCGCTTGGAAGATGATGGTTGCTGGTCCGGATCTACTCTTCTTCCCGGATAGGATGAAGACTTTGGAGCCTCTTCTGGACCTCTTCAGCCACCGGATGATGGATTGCCAGCCCCCGCTTGGGTTGGATGAAGATTTTGGAGCCAGGACCGGTTAGGATTTATTTTACAGGTAATTTTGTAATTATTTTAACTATTTTATCTATTAAATAGTTCTTAACTATTTAATAGCTATTGTACCTGGTTAAAGGGACACTGTACCCAAAAATTTTCTTTTGTAATTCAGAAAGAGCATGCAATTTTAAGCAACTTTCTAATTTACTCCTATTATAAAAATGTTTTCGTTCTCTTGCTATCATTATTTGAAAAAGAAGGCATCTAAGCTTTTTTTTGGTTTCAGTACTCTGGACAGCACTTTTTTATTGATGGATGAATTTATCCACCAATCAGCAAGGACAACCCAGGTTGTTCACCAAAAATGGGCCGGCATCTAAACTTACATTCTTGCATTTCAAATAAGATACCAAGAGAAAGAAGAAAATTTGATAATAGGAGTAAATTAGAAAGTTGCTTAAAATTTCATGCTCAATCTGAATCACGAAATAATTTTTTTGGGTACAGTGTCCCTTTAAAATAAATACAAAGTTACCTGTAAAATAAATATTAATCCTAAAATAGCTATAATATCATTATAATTTATATTGTAGCTATATTAGGATTTATTTTACAGGTAAGTATTTAGCCTTAAATAGGAATAATTTATTTAATAAGAGTTAATTAATTTCGTTAGATTTAAATTATATTTAAGTTAGGGGGGTGTTAGTGTTAGGGTTAGATTTAGCTTTAGGGGTTAATACATTTATTAGAATAGCGGTGAGCTCCAGTCGGCAGATTAGGGGTTAATAATTGAAGTTAGGTGTCGGCGATGTTAGGGAGGGCAGATTAGGGGTTAATACTATTTGTTATAGGGTTAGTGAGGCGGATTAGGGGTTAATAACTTTATAATAATAGCGGTGCAGTCCGCGCGGCAGATTAGGGGTTAATAAGTGTAGGCAGGTGGAGGCGACGTTGTGGGGGGCAGATTAGGGGTTGATAAATATAATATAGGGGTCGGCGATGTTAAGGCAGCAGATTAGGGGTACATAAGGATAATGTAAGTAGCGGCGGTTTACGGAGCGGCAGATTAGGGGTTAATAATAATATGCAGGGGTCAGCGATAGCGGGGGCGGCAGATTAGGGGTTAATAAGTGTAAGGTTAGGGGTGTTTAGACTCGGGATACATGTTAAAGTGTTAGGTGCAGACGTAGGAAGTGTTTCCCCATAGCAAACAATGGGGCTGCGTTAGGAGCTGAACGCAGCTTTTTTGCAGGTGTTAGGTTTTTTTTCAGCTCAAACAGCCCCATTGTTTCCTATGGGGGAATCGTGCACGAGCACGTTTTTGAGGCTGGCCGCGTCCGTAAGCAACTCTGGTATCGAGAGTTGCAGCTGCGTTAAATATGCTCTACGCTCCTTTTTTGGAGCCTAACGCTGACATTCTGTGGACTCTCAATACCAGAGTTATTTTTATGGTGCGGCCAGAAAAAAGCCAGCGTTAGCTACGCGGGTCGTTACCGACAAAACTCTAAATCTAGCCGTAAGTCTTTGCATAGAAGGAAAATATTTTTTTCTTTTCTTAATAAATAGTAACCTACTGGAATTTTACTTTTACTTTTACTTTCCCCATGGCTTTTCTCTGTGTGTTACCAGAGAATAATATAAATTGAAAGTATTACTTAGGGCTTACTCAAACATTATGCTGTACAGGAAAACTAGAACAGATTAATAAGAAGACTATATATTTCATTTGAAATTCCTGGTATTAAATGACAGAAATTATAATTATAACCAGCGTGAACTCTTCACTTAAAATATAGATGCAGTGTGAATGAATAAATTGAATTTATAAAAATTCAAAGATATATTTTTTTTTTATTCAAATTGTAGACGCGCTGTGTGAATAGAGGAAACTGGAATATTATCAACTGGTAAAAAAGAAATTTTCATCTTTGTAGCTAATGGACTGAACAAAAAGTGAACAATTTGTTTCATAGCATGATTCACTAATGCTTTAGTTGACAAGATTCCTATTTTCCAGTCTTGTTCCTTATTCAAGTTCTTGTTTTGTAGAGCAATGGTGTAATTATTGAATCATAGCTCTTTTATTTTAGCAACAAGGTTGACTGGAGTACTCGAGAATAAAGATAACGTTGCTAATATTCTGTCAGAAGAGAAGGGATGTGCTATGTTCAACTGCTCGTCTCCTTACTGATATTACATTTCAGTTTTGGAATTTCTAACTATTTTAATCAGTAACCTGGAACAGAGTAATTGGTCATTTCTGTATAAAAAGAAAAAAAATATATGACTACATCTATCCAATTAAACTACCAATGCTTAAACTTTGTTATGCTTCATTGGTGGATATTTTATAAAGATCTTTTGCCTGCAACATACTCAGGAAGCTGACAAGTATAAAAATTCTCTACCTTGTTATATGGAGTAATGCCACAAAGGCAAGTTGAAAAAATGCTAAAATATTACTGTAAGTGTTGATACGATTTTGGATTTAACCATTTCAAAATTGGCTTTATACAAAAAATATACTGGATGCGCCAGAAGTGATAATCTCAGTGCTGAGGTACCAAAAATATATATAAATATACAGTATATATATATATAATGTGCCAAGGAAACATATATACATAAAGTCGGCTGCTTCCTCTTCATAAAACGACTCCTGCATGGATGAAGTGAACAATCTGAAAGGCAAAACAATAATCAGACACTAGATATAATGATATACTCACAAGCGATCATGCACTAGATAGTGCAGTAAAAGTAGGATGAACTACCTGAGCTGTCCAGTTGTCTCACTCTCCAGTTTCACTACGGATGGTACACGGCCCAGGAGGAAGGATAGCTGATACAATAAGCTTATATTAAGCTGCAAATAGCATCTGGCACCCCTTTAAAATGATATTCAAATACAAAAATGATAAGAGCTAATTTGTTAGATGTAATGTTTGTGTTACTGGCCTTGCTGAATGTGTTAAACACCCACAAAGGGGTTAGACCACTGGTTTTGAAACCTGTCCTCAGACCTCCCTAACAGGCCAGATTTTCCTATACATACACCTTTGTGAGTGTTTAACACAGTCAGCAAGGCCAGTAACACAAAACTTACACCTAATAAATTAGCTCTTATCATTTTTGTATTTGAATATCCTTTTAAAGGGGTGCAGGAAGCTATTTGTAGATTATTCTCAGCTTATTGTATCAGCTATCCTTCCTCCTGGGCCGTGTACCATCCGTGGTGAAACCGTAAAGTGAGTCAGCTGGACGGCTCAGATAGTTCAGCCTGCTTTTACTGCACTATCTAGTGCACGATCGCTTGTGAGAATATTGTTATATCGAATGTGTGATTAGCTGTAGCGACATTATTTCACCATTTGGGCGCCCTCTTTCTTTTTCGCCTTTTAAAATTGGATTTGTAGTCTCTTTATTCATGGTTATTTGTTTTCTTTTTTTGTATAACAGATTATACAGCCCTGTTGAAGTTGACCAGGGCAAGTGAAAAATAAAGTGGGCAAAAATGTATTTGACAGTTTCACCCGCCTATCTTGCAAGTTGCATGCTCTCTGTAGCTGATTCCCTTAAGAAGAAGAAATGGGCAAGATCTAGTGAATCAGCTGCACATAATAACATACGGCTAGATTACGAGTTGTGCGTTAAGGTAAAAAAGCAGCGTTAACAGGTCCTAACACTGCTTTTTTACGCCCGCTGCTATTATGAGTCTTGCAGGTTTAGGGGCACCGCACACTTCTTTGGCCTTACCGCAAAACGACTTACGTAAACTTCGTAAAGTCTTTTTTCTATGGGACTTCAATAGCGCCGGTATTATGAGTCTGTCCTGGGAGTCCAAAAAGTGAGCGGTACACCCTCTACCTCCAAGATCCCTAACACATTCTAAAGTCAGTAGTTAAGAGTTTTATGGTACAACGCTGTAACATAAAACTCATAACTAAAGTGCTAAAAAGTACACTAACATAAACTACCTATTAACCCTAAACCGAGGTCCTCCCGCAACGCAAACACTAAAATAAATTTTTTAACCCCTAATCTGCCGGTCCGGACATCGCCACCACTATAATAAACGTATTAACCCCTAAATCGCCGCACTCCTGTTTCGCAAAAACTAGTTAAATAATATTAACCCCTAATCTGCTATCCCTAACATCACCCCCACCTACCTACATTTATTAACCCTTAATTTGCAGGTGTTAGACTTTTTCTCAGCCGGCTCTCCCCGTTGATTCCTATGGGGAAATCGTGCACGAGAACGTACGACAAGCTCACCGCTGACTTAAGCAGCGCTGGTATTGGAGTGCGGTAAGGAGCACAATTTTGCTCAACGCTCACTTCTTGTCTTTTAACGCCAGGTTTGTAAAAACCTGTAATACCAGCGCTGTAGGTAAGTGAGCGGTGAGAAAAAACTGCTCGTTAGCACCGCATAGCTTCTAACACAAAACTCGTAATCTGACCGTTAGTAACTAATAAAAATGGAGAGGCTGATCAGGATCATCTTACTGGAGTGAATTTTAAACTGTGTAATGAACACCTATACCTGATTCCCATTATCAAGGTCCAGAGAATATAGGCTTAGCTGTATTGACAGGGATATATTATTTAAAGGCAGATATGTCATGTTCTTGTTTAGCTAATCCTTTGCCAGATCTGACTCAACCTCTAAGGTGTGTAGGAGCGGTCACCTATTTTATTAAGAGTGAACAACTTCATTTTTAGTGTGCACAGCCTTCTGCTAGCATGAGTAGTTTTCTTTTTATTGTTATCATTATTTTTTAATTATGAATTTCTTTTTTAAAAAAGAGCTCTAAATGCTTGTACCTTGAGCAAGCTAGGTTGGCTCTAAGAGCTGTCATTGTCTCCAGTCTAGCAACAGCAGGTAGCGGTCCATGAATCACACACAGTGGGGTCAATTTATTATTGATCAAATTGGACCAATTCATCCTGTTTCCGCGCAAGCCTTTAGGCTTGCCGGAAACAGGAGTTAAGAAGCAGCGGTCTATAGACCGCTGCTCCTTAACTCATACGCCACATCTGAGGCGGTGTACAGCAATCCCCCCGAACCTATACAATTGGGCTGATTGACACCCCTGCTAGAGGCCAATTGGCCAAGAATCTGCAGGGGTCGGTATTGAACAAGCAGTTCACTAGAACTGCTTGTGCAATGCTGAATTCGGACAGCATATGCTGTCCACATTCAGCGATGTCTGGCGGACATGATACGCTACAGTGTATCATATCCGCCAGACTTTAATAAATTGACCCTAGTATCTTGTTTGGCATTCCACATGTGTGTAGTGACGTTGTTTCTCCAGATTGCTGAGGACCAAGGGTGATTTTGTACAGATGGCTAAGGTCCAACTTTGCTCCAGCCTGTGTAGCCTTCAGGGCAGTTACTGTGTGGAATAATGGATTGAGTACTAACATACAATATTACCCAGTTTATGTGTTATAAAGAAGCTGCAAATCTACACATGAATTATGTACACTCTGTGTGATTGTTATTGCCTTTCACCTAAAATATCATCAGACTTTGTTTGCATTTTAAACTTTTTTTGTAATATTTTAAATAGATCCTTAAGTGGATAAGTGCGGAGGATATATTACAAATAAGGGACTATACTACAAAACTAATTGTGTCATAGTTGGTGTTATATGTTTTTAGATTTTGTACTGCAAGGCAGTCAATCTGTGATAAAGGGGCATATGTATCAAGCTCTGAATGGAGCTTGATGCCCTGTGTTTCTGGCGAGCCTGCAGGCTCGCCAGAAACAGCAGTTATGAAGCAGCGGTCACAAAGACCGCTGCTCCATAACCTGTCCGCCTGCTCTGAGCAGGCGGACAGTCATCACCGGAAATCAATCCGATAGAGTACGATCGGGTTGATTGATACCCCCTGCTGGCGGCCTATTGGCCGTGAGTCTGCAGGGGGCGGCATTGCACTAGCAGCTCTTGTGAGCTGCTGGTGCAATGCTGAATACGGCGAGCGTATTGCTCGCCGTATTCAGCGAGGTCTGTCGGACCTGATCCGCACTGTCGGATCAGGTCCGCCAGACCATGATAACTAGAGGCCAATATCCCTAGTAAAGTTTCTGGTATATAAAATTAGGCATGATGTTTTAAAGGGATATTTTACACCAAAATTCTTATTGTTTAAAAAGATAGGTAACTCCTTTACTACCCATTGCCCAGTTTTACACAAACAACTTTGATATCTTAATATACTTTATAACATTTAAACCTTTACATTTCTGCTGGTTTCTAAGCCACTACAGACAGCCTTGTATCACATGAATTTTTTTTAGTTTTTCACAACGAGACACTGCTAATTCCTGTGTGCCATATAGATAATATTGTGCCTACTCCTATGGAGTTGAGCAGGACACAGCACTAATTGGCTACAATTATTAAGTCAAAAGATAATAAATAAATAGCCCTGAGAGGATGTCAGCAGATGCTTAGATACAAGGTAATCCCAGAGGTAAAAAGTATATTAATATAATTATGTTGGCTGTGCACAACTGGGGAATTGGTTATAAAGAGATTATCTATCTTTTTAAACAATAACAATTTTGGAGTAAACTGTCTCTTTAATTTTTAAAATATTTTAGACTGAGGCTGATCACATTTCTTGAGTCCTCCCCAATAAATAGTTATATTAATATCACCAGTTTTGGTATTGAAATAAAATATGTCTGTATTAAAAACATTTACATTTTAAAGAGATAATTTATTTAAAAGAGAGCAGAACTATTGTGGTGTTATGATGAGTTAACCAAAAGTTGTGCTATTGTAGAAATAAAATCAGTTTATATAATGATTCACATATATGTACTCTAAACAAGATATGTTCTCATGTAGAATAGTTAGGATTATCTAAATTGCTTCTAATGCCAATTAAACACTTCAGAGCCAATTCTCTAAATCTTTCCAGACCTTACTTTTTTTCACGCTGACCCTTGCAGGGGCTTCTATGGTAGAATTATTGTAAAAAAGGTGGCAGTCCCTGCGAGTGGCGAGATTACTCCTATATAAAGTTATGGAACTCGCCAGAAAGGGACACTTCGCTCCATTACGATGCATTCTGTGTATAGCATCTTACATTTGCTTCTTTTTTCGTATGCATGTGTTTTTCTATTAGATTTATAAGTATTTTGAGTAACGCTTGCCACTTTCTAACGGGAGTTAAAAAAGTTTACAGAATTACACTGGGTTTAGAGAGACAATTTCATATACTGTATGCCCATGCATTATGCATTGTAGAAAGTTCAATGCTTGTTTGCACATCCAGTGTACTTGAAATACAATTTACATTGTGCATATTTAATATGATTTATTCCTGTGTCATTTACATATATTTTTACATTTTTGATCAAATAATTTTTGGTGTGCAAAACATTGGATCTGAAATATTTACACTAATACATAGTTAGGGCCTTTATATTAAATTGCATAAATATGCTTTTACATATGCTTTTACATATGCTTTTACATGTTTTCATCTACTTAACCGATAAGGGCTCCAATGCACTTAAATATATGTCTATCTTTATATGAAATTATGTGTTTATATGTGTATTTATGTCTGCAAATATATATATATATATATATATATATATATATATGTATACACACACACATATAAATGCGTAAATACATATGTAAACATATATAGACTTGTACAGGGAGTGCAGAATTATTAGGCAAGTTGTATTTTTGAGGATTAATTTTATTATTGAACAACAACCATGTTCTCAGTGAACCCAAAAAAACTCATTAATATCAAAGCTGAATAGTTTTGGAAGTAGTTTTTAGTTTGTTTTTAGTTATAGCTATTTTAGGGGGATATCTGTGTGTGCAGGTGACTATTACTGTGCATAATTATTAGGCAACTTAACAAAAAACGAAAATATACCCATTTCAATTATTTATTTTTACCAGTGAAACCAATATAACATCTCAACATTCACAAATATACATTTCTGACATTCAAAAACAAAACAAAAACAAATCAGTGACCAATATAGCCACCTTTCTTTGCAAGGACACTCAAAAGCCTGCCATCCATGGATTCTGTCAGTGTTTTGATCTGTTCACCATCAACATTGCGTGCAGCAGCAACCACAGCCTCCCAGACACTGTTCAGAGACGTGTACTGTTTTCCCTCCTTGTAAATCTCACATTTGATGATGGACCACAGGTTCTCAATGGGGTTCGGATCAGGTGAACAAGGAGGCCATGTCATTAGATTTTCTTCTTTTATACCCTTTCTTGCCAGCCACGCTGTGGAGTACTTGGACGCGTGTGATGGAGCATTGTCCTGCATGAAAATCATGTTTTTCTTGAAGGATGCAGACTTCTTCCTGTACCACTGCTTGAAGAAGGTGTCTTCCAGAAACTGGCAGTAGGACTGGGAGTTGAGCTTGATTCCATCCTCAACCCGAAAAGGCCCCACAAGCTCATCTTTGATGATACCAGCTCAAACCAGTACTCCACCTCCACCTTGCTGGCGTCTGAGTCGGACTGGAGCTCTCTGCCCTTTACCAATCCAGCCACGGGCCCATCCATCTGGCCCATCAAGACTCACTCTCATTTCATCAGTCCATAAAACCTTAGAAAAATCAGTCTTGAGATATTTCTTGGCCCAGTCTTGACGTTTCAGCTTGTGTGTCTTGTTCAGTGGTGGTCGTCTTTCAGCCTTTCTTACCTTGGCCATGTCTCTGAGTATTGCACACCTTGTGCTTTTGGGCACTCCAGTGATGTTGCAGCTCTGAAATATGGCCAAACTGGTGGCAGGTGGCATCTTGGCAGCTGCACGCTTGACTTTTCTCAGTTCATGGGCAGTTATTTTGCGCCTTGGTTTTTCCACACGCTTCTTGCGACCCTGTTGACTATTTTGAATGAAACGCTTGATTGTTCGATGATCACGCTTCAGAAGCTTTGCAATTTTAAGAGTGCTGCATCCCTCTGCAAGAAATCTCACTATTTTTGACTTTTCTGAGCCTGTCAAGTCCTTCTTTTGACCCATTTTGCCAAAGGAAAGGAAGTTGCCTAATAATTATGCACACCTGATATAGGGTGTTGATGTCATTAGACCACACCCCTTCTCATTACAGAGATGCACATCACCTAATATGCTTAATTGGTAGTAGGCTTTCGAGCCTATACAGCTTGGAGTAAGACAACATGCATAAAGAGGATGATGTGGTCAAAATACTCATTTGCCTAATAATTCTGCACTCCCTGTATATGTATGTATCACAATGTTAAAACCATTTGCCTGCTTTTTTTTTTCTAACACCTAATATCTCCTATCTTTGAGCCTTTATATCTGTGTAACTGTACTTTGCAATGTATGTTTGATGTGTTTTGTGCAACTTTTTTTATTTTGCCAAACAGTTAACCACAGCTCTGAAGTCGTGGTAATCATTCAAGCATAAATCGTGATTGCGTTCAAGCGATTGAGCGATTGAGTTTACTTTAAACTTGTAATAAAAGCGCAATAAACCACTTATCGCTCATGCACAAACATTTGATCTTTCATCGTAATCTGTCCTTTAATGGTTTCAAAAAATAAATTGTAGTTGTTAAAACTGAAATAGCTGGTGTGGTTTCTGGAACTTCAAGTAGTTAAGGGGGTCATTTCAATATGTGAAGTCATATAATATTATGTACACACTCATGCTTACTAACGAACGGCTAGATTACGAGTTTTGCTTTAAGATGAAAAAGCAGCGTTAACAGGTCCTAACACTGCTTTTTCACTACTGCTGCTATTACGAGTCTTGCAGGTTTAGGGGCACTGCACACTTCTTTGGCCTTACCGCAAAACGACTTACGTAAGCTTCGTCAACCCTTTTTTCTATTTGACTTCCATAGCGCTGGTATTACAAGTCTGTCCTGGGAGGCCAAAAAGTGAGCGGTACACCTTCTACCTCCAAGGTTCGTAACGCATTCTAAAGTCAGTAGTTATGAGTTTTACACTACAACGCCGTAACATAAAACTCATAACTTAAGTGCTAAAAAGTACACTAACACCCATAAACGACCTATTAACCCCTAAACTGAGGCCCTCCAGCATTGCAAACACTATAATAAAAATTTTAACCCCTAATCTGTCACTCCGGACATCGCCGCCACTATAATAAACATATTAACCCCTAAACCGCCACAATCCCGCCTCGCAAACACTAGTTAAATATTATTTACCCCTAATCTGCCCCCCCTAACATTGCCGCCACCTACATTATACTTATTAACCCCTAATCTGCCTTCCCCAACGTCGCCGCCACTATATTACATGTATTAACCCTTAAATCTAAGTCTAACCCTAACACCCCCTAACTTAAATATAATTTAAATAAATCTAAAGAAAATTACTATAATTAACTCAATTATTCCTATTTAAAACCAAATACTTACCAATAAAATAAACCCTAAGCTAGCTACAATATAACTAATAGTTACATTGTAGCTAGCTTAGGGTTTATTTTTATTTTACAGGCAAGTTTGTATTTATTTTAACTAGGTAGAATAGTTATTAAATAGTTATTAACTATTTAATAACTACCTAGCTAAAATAAATACAAACTGACCTGTAAAATAAAACCTAACCTAAGTTACACTAACACCTAACACTACACTATAATTAAATAAATTCACTTAATTAAATACAATTAAATAAATTAAATTAGCTAAATCACAAAAACAAACAAACACTAAATTACAGAAAATAATAAACAAATTACAGACCTTTAAACTAATTACACCTAATCTAATAGCCCTATCAAAATAAAAAAAGCCCCCCCCCCAAAAAAAAAAAAAAACTAGCCTAAACTAAATTATCAATAGCGCTTGAAAGGGCCTTTTGTTGGGCATTGCCCCAAAGTAATCAGCTCTTTTACCTGTAAATGTTTTTTTTCAAACAACCCCCCAACAGTAAAACCCACCACCCACACAACCAACCCCCCAATTAAAATACTAACTAAAAAAACCTAAGCTCCCCATTGCCCTGAAAAGGGCATTTGGATGGGCATTGCCCTTAAAAGGGCATTTAGCTCTTTTGCAGGCCCAAAGCCCTAACCTAAAAAATAAACCCACCCAATACACCCTTAAAAAAATCCTAACACTAACCCCTGAAGATTCACTTACCGGGAGAAGTCTTTATCCAAGCGGTAAGATGTCCTCAACGAAGCCGGCAGAAGTGGTCCTCCAGACGGGCAGAAGTGGTCCTCCAGACAAACAGAAGTCTTCATCCAGACGGCATCTTCTATCTTCATCCTTCCAACGCAGAGCGGGTCCATCTTCAAGACATCTGACTCGGAGCATCCTCTTCAAACGACTGCTTCTTTGTAATGAATATCTCTTTAACTGACATCATCCAAGATGGCGTCCCTTAGATTCAGCCAATCAGAATTTAGGTAGAAAATATCCTATTGGCTGATGCAATCAGCCAATAGGATTGAGCTGGCATTCTATTGGCTGTTCCAATCAGCCAATAGAATGCAAGATCAATCCTATTGACTGATTGGATCAGCCAATAGGATTTAATTTCAATCCTATTGGCTGATTGCATCAGCCAATAGAATTTTTTCTACCTTAATTCAGATTGACTGATAGAATTCTATCAGCCAATCGGAATCTAAGGGACACCATCTTGGATGACGTCAGTTAAAGAGATATTCATTACGACGAAGCTGTTGTTTGAAGAGGATGCTCCGCGTCGGATGTCTTGAAGATGGAGCCACTCCGCGTCGGAAGGATGAAGATAGATGATGCCGTCTGGATGAAGACTTCTGCCCGTCTGGAGGACCATTACTGCCCATCTGGAGGATCACTTCTGCCGGCTTAATTGAGGACATCTTGCCGCTTGGACGAAGACTTCTCCCGGTAAGTGAATCTTCGGGAGTTAGTGTTAGGATTTTTTTAAGGGTGTATTGGGTGGGTTTATTTTTTAGGTTAGGGCTTTGGGCCTGCAAAAGAGCTAAATGCCCTTCCAAATGCCCTTTTCAGGGCAATGGGGAGCTTAGGTTTTTTTAGTTAGTATTTTATTTGGGGGGTTGGTTGTGTGGGTGGTGGGTTTTACTGTTGGGGGGGTTGTTTGTATTTTTTTTTACAGGTAAAAAAGTTGATTACTTTGGGGCAATGCCCTGCAAAAATCCTTTTTAAGGGCTATTGATGGTATAGTTTAGGCTAGGGTTTTTTTTTATTTTGGTGGGGGGTTATTTTGATAGGGCTATTAGATTAGGTGTAATTATTTTAAAGATCTGTAATTTGTTTTCTTTCATGTAATTAGCAAGAGTCCATGAGCTAGTGACGTATGGGATATACATTCCTACCAGGAGGGGCAAAGTTTCCCAAACCTCAAAATGCCTATAAATACACCCCTCACCACACCCACAAATCAGTTTTACAAACTTTCCTATGGAGGTGGTGAAGTAAGTTTGTGCTAGATTCTACGTTGATATGCGCTCCGCAGCAGGTTGGAGCCCGGTTTTCCTCTCAGCGTGCAGTGAATGTCAGAGAGATGTGAGGAGAGTATTGCCTATTTGAATTCAATGATCTCCTTCTACGGGGTCTATTTCATAGGTTCTCTGTTATCGGTCATAGAGATTCATCTCTTACCTCCCTTTTCAGATCGACGATATACTCTTATTTATATACCATTACCTCTGCTGATTTTCGTTTCAGTACTGGTTTGGCTTTCTACAACATGTAGATGAGTGTCCTGGGGTAAGTAAGTCTTATTTTCTGTGACACTCTAAGCTATGGTTGGGCACTTTTTTATAAAGTTCTAAATATATGTATTCAAACATTTATTTGCCTTGACTCAGGATGTTCAACATTCCTTATTTCAGACAGTCAGTTTCATATTTGGGATAATGCATATGAATCAATCATTTTTTTCTTACCTTAAAATTTGACTTTTCCCTGTGGGCTGTTAGGCTCGCGGGGGCTGAAAATGCTTCATTTTATTGCGTCATTCTTGGCGCAGACTTTTTTGGCGCAAATTTTTTTTCTGTTTCCGGCGTCATACGTGTCGCCGGAAGTTGCACCAAAAGTGTCGGCGTTCCGGATGGGCGTCACTATTGTCTCCACATTATTTTAGTCTCATTTTTTATTGCTTCTGGTTGCTAGAAGCTTGTTCACTGGCATTTTTTCCCATTCCTGAAACTGTCATTTAAGGAATTTGATCAATTTTGCTTTATATGTTGTTTTTTCTATTACATATTGCAAGATGTCCCACGTTGAAACTGAGTCAGAAGATACTTCTGGAAAATCGCTGCCTGGTGCTGGAGCTACCAAAGCTAAGTGTATCTGCTATAAACTTATGGTATCTGTTCCTCCAGCTGTTGTTTGTACTGTTTGTCATGACAAACTTGTTAATGCAGATAATATTTCCTTTAGTACTGTTACATTACCTGTTGCTGTTCCGTCAACATCTAATACTCAGAGTGTTCCTGATAACATAAGAGATTTTGTTTCTAAATCCATTAAGAAGGCTATGTCTGTTATTCCTCCTTCTAGTAAACGTAAAAAGTCTTTTAAAACTTCTAATTTTTCAGATGAATTTTTAAATGAACATCATCATTCTGATTCTGATAATGGTTCTTCTGGTTCAGAGGATTCTGTCTCAGAGGTTGATGCTGATAAATCTTCATATTTATTTAAAATGGAATTTATTCGTTCTTTACTTAAAGAAGTCCTAATTGCATTAGAAATTGAGGATTCTGGTCCTCTTGGTACTAAATCTAAACGTTTAGATAAGGTTTTTAAATCTCCTGTAGTTATTCCAGAAGTTTTTCCTGTCCCTGGTGCTATTTCTGAAGTAATTTCCAGGGAATGGAATAATTTGGGTAATTCATTTACTCCTTCTAAACGTTTTAAGCAATTATATCCTGTGCCATCTGACAGATTAGAGTTTTGGGACAAAATCCCGATGGTTGATCGGGCTGTCTCTACTCTTGCTAAGCGTACTACTATTCCTACGGCAGATGGTACTTCCTTTAAGGATCCTTTAGATAGGAAAATTGAATCCTTTCTAAGAAAAGCTTACTTGTGTTCAGGTAATCTTCTTAGACCTGCTATATCTTTAGCGGATGTTGCTGCAGCTTCAACTTTTTGGTTAGAAGCTTTAGCTCAACAAGTAACAGATCATAATTCTCATAGCATTATTATTCTTCTTCAACATGCTAATAATTTTATTTGTGATGCCATCTTTGATATCATTAGAATTGATGTCAGGTATATGTCTCTAGCTATTTTAGCTAGAAGAGCTTTATGGCTTAAAACTTGGAATGCTGATATGTCTTATAAGTCTACTCTGCTTTCCCTTTCTTTCCAGGGTAATAAATTGTTTGGTTCTCAGTTGGATTCTATTATCTCAACTGTTACTGGAGGGAAAGGAACTTTTTTACCACAGGATAAAAAATCTAAAGGTAAATTTAGGTCTAATAATCGTTTTCGTTCCTTTCGTCACAACAAGGAACAAAAACCTGATCCTTCATCCTCAGGAGCGGTATCAGTTTGGAAACCATCTCCAGTCTGGAATAAATCCAAGCCTTTTAGAAAATCAAAGCCAGCATGAAGGTGCGGCCATCATTCCAGCTCAGCTGGTAGGGGGCAGATTACTTTTTTTCAAAGAAATTTGGATCAATTCCGTTCACAATCTTTGGATTCAGAACATTGTTTCAGAAGGGTACAGAATTGGCTTCAAGATAAGGCCTCCTGCAAAGAGATTTTTTCTTTCCCGTGTCCCAGTAAACCCAGCGAACGCTCAAGCATTTCTGAAATGTGTTTCAGATCTAGAGTTGGCTGGAGTAATTATGCCAGTTCCAGTTCTGGAACAGGGACTGGGGTTTTATTCAAATCTCTTCATTGTTCCAAAGAAGGAGAATTCCTTCAGACCAGTTCTGGATCTAAAAATATTGAATCGTTATGTAAGGATACCAACATTCAAAATGGTAACTGTAAGGACTATCCTGCCTTTTGTTCAGCAAGGGCATTATATGTCTACAATAGATTTACAGGATGCATATCTGCATATTCCGATTCATCCAGATCACTATCAGTTTCTGAGATTCTCTTTCCTAGACAAGCATTACCAGTTTGTGGCTCTGCCGTTTGGCCTAGCTACAGCTCCAAGAATTTTTACAAAGGTTCTCGGTGCCCTTCTGTCTGTAATCAGAGAACAGGGTATTGTGGTATTTCCTTATTTGGACGATATCTTGGTACTTGCTCAGTCTTCACATTTAGCAGAATCTCATACGAATAGACTTGTGTTGTTTCTTCAACATCATGGTTGGAGGATCAATTTACCAAAAAGTTCATTGATTCCTCAGACACAGGTAACCTTTTTAGGTTTCCAGATAGATTCAGTGTCCATGACTCTATCTTTGACAGACAAGAGACGTCTAAAATTGATATCAGCTTGTCGAAACCTTCAGTCACAATCTTTCCCTTCAGTAGCCTTATGCATGGAAATTCTAGGTCTTATGACTGCTGCATCGGACGCGATCCCCTTTGCTCGTTTTCACATGCGGCCTCTTCAGCTCTGTATGCTGAACCAGTGGTGCAGGGATTACACAAAGATATCGCAATTAATAACTTTAAAACCGATTGTGGACAGATCACCATCGTTTAGTTCAGGGGGCTTCTTTTGTTCTTCCGACTTGGACTGTAATTTCAACAGATGCAAGTCTTACAGGTTGTGTGGGGGTATCTCACAGCACAAGGGGTTTGGGAATCTCAGGAGGTGAGATTACCGATCAATATTTTGGAACTCCGTGCAATTTTCAGAGCTCTTCAGTCTTGGCCTCTTCTGAAGAAAGAATCGTTCATTTGTTTTCAGACAGACAATGTCACAACTGTGGCATACATCAATCATCAAGGAGGGAATCACAGTCCTCTGGCTATGAAAGAAGTATCTCGAATTCTGGTATGGGCGGAATCCAGCTCCTGTCTAGTTTCTGCGGTTCATATCCCAGGTATAGACAATTGGGAAGCGGATTATCTCAGTCGCCAAACGTTACATCGGGGCGAATGGTCTCTTCACCCAGAGGTATTTCTTCAGATTGTTCAAATGTGGGGACTTCCAGAAATAGATTTGATGGCCTCTCATCTAAACAAGAAACTTCCCAGGTATCTGTCCAGATCCAGGGATCCTCAAGCGGTAGCAGTGGATGCATTGTCACTTCCTTGGAAGTATCATCCTGCCTATATCTTTCCGCCTCTAGTTCTTCTTCCAAGAGTAATCTCCAAGATTCTGAAGGAATGCTCATTTGTTCTGCTGGTAGCTCCAGCATGGCCTCACAGGTTTTGGTATGCGGATCTTGTCCGGATGGCCTCTTGCCAACCGTGGACTCTTCCGTTAAGGCCAGACCTTCTGTCGCAAGGTCCTTTTTTCCATCAGGATCTCAAATCCTTAAATTTAAAGGTATGGAGATTGAACGCTTGATTCTTAGTCAAAGAGGTTTCTCTGACTCTGTGATTAATACTATGTTACAGGCTCGTAAATCTGTATCTAGGGAGATATATTATAGAGTCTAGAAGACTTATATTTCTTGGTGTCTTTCTCATCATTTTTCCTGGCATTCTTTTAGAATTCCGAGAATTTTACAGTTTCTTCAGGATGGTTTGGATAAAGGTTTGTCTGCAAGTTCCTTGAAAGGACAAATCTCTGCTCTTTCTGTTCTTTTTCACAGAAAGATTGCTAATCTTCCTGATATTCATTGTTTTGTACAAGCTTTGGTTCGTATAAAACCTGTCATTAAGTCAATTTCTCCTCCTTGGACTTTGAATTTGGTTCTGAGGGCTCTTCAAGCTCCTCCGTTTGAACCTATGCATTCATTGGACATTAAATTACTTTCTTGGAAAGTTTTGTTCCTTTTGGCTATCTCTTCTGCCAGAAGAGTTTCTGAATTATCTGCTCTTTCTTGTGAGTCTCCTTTTCTGATTTTTCACCAGGATAAGGCGGTGTTGCGAACTTCTTTTAAATTTTTACCTAAGGTTGTGAATTCCAACAACATTAGTAGAGAAATTGTGGTTCCTTCATTATGTCCTAATCCTAAGAATTCTAAGGAGAAATCATTGCATTCTTTGGATGTAGTTAGAGCTTTGAAATATTATGTTGAAGCTACTAAGAATTTCCGAAAGACTTCTAGTCTTTTTGTTATCTTTTCCGGTTCTAGGAAAGGTCAGAAGGCCTCTGCCATTTCTTTGGCATCTTCGTTGAAATCTTTAATTCATCATGCTTATGTCGATTCAGGTAAAACTCTGCCTCAAAAGATTATAGCTCATTCTACTAGGTCAGTTTCTACTTCCTGGGCGTTTAGGAATGAAGCTTCGGTTGATCAGATTTGCAAAGCAGCAACTTTGTCTTCTTTGCATACTTTTACTAAAAAAATTTGATGTGTTTTCTTTTTCTGAAGCTGTCTTTGGTAGAAACGTACTTCAGGCAGCTGTTTCAGTTTGAATCTTCTGCTTATATTTTCAGTTTTTTTCTTTATAAGATTTAAACTTTATTTTTGGGTGTGGATTTTTTTCAGCGGAATTGGCTGTCTTTATTTTATCCCTCCCTCTCTAGTGACTCTTGCGTGGAAGATCCACATCTTGGGTAGTCATTATCCCATACGTCACTAGCTCATGGACTCTTGCTAATTACATGAAAGAAAACATAATTTATGTAAGAACTTACCTGATAAATTCATTTCTTTCATATTAGCAAGAGTCCATGAGGCCCACCCTTTTTTTTTTTTTTTTTTTTTTTGTGGTGTTTATGATTTTTTTGTATAAAGCACAATTATTCCAATTCCTTATATTTATGCTTCGCACTTTTTTCTTGTCACCCCACTTCTTGGCTATTGGTTAAACTGATTTGTGGGTGTGGTGAGGGGTGTATTTATAGGCATTTTGAGGTTTGGGAAACTTTGCCCCTCCTGGTAGGAATTTATATCCCATACGTCACTAGCTCATGGACTCTTGCTAATATGAAAGAAATTAATTTATCAGGTAAGTTCTTACATAAATTATGTTTTTTATTTTCTGTAATTTAGTGTTTTTTTGTGATTTAGCTAATTTAATTTATTTAATTTTATTTAATTTAGTTAATTTATTTAATTGTATTTAATTTAGTTAATTTATTTAATTGTAGTGTAGTGTTAGGTGTTATTGTAACTTTTATTTTACAGGTCAATTTGTATTTATTTTAGCTAGGTAGTTATTAAATAGTTAATAACTATTTAATAACTATTCTACCTAGTTAAAATAAATACAAACTTGCCTGTAAAGTAAAAATAAACACTATGCTTGCTACAATGTAACTATTAGCTATATTATAGCTATCTTAGGGTTTATTTTATAGGTATTTAGTTTTAAATAAGAATTATTTAGTTATTAATTGTAGGTTTTATTTAGATTTATTTTAATTATATTTCAATTAGGGGGTGTTAGAGTTAGACTTAGGTTTAAGGGTTAATACATTTAATATAGTGGCGGCGAAATTGGGGGTGGCAGATTAGGGGTTAATAAGTGTAGGTAGGTTGCGGCGACATTGGGGGCGACAGATTAGGGGTTAATAAATATAATGTAGGTGGCGGCAATGTTGGGGGCAGCAGATTAGTGGTTCATAAAAATAATGTAGGTGGCGGCGATGTCCGAAGCAGCAGATTAGGGGTTAATAAGTATAATGTAGGTGTCAGCGATGTCGGGGGCGGCATCTTAGGGGTTAATAAGTGTAAGATTAGGGGTGTTTTGACTCAGGTTTCATGTTAGGGTGTTAGGTGTAAACATAAAATTTGTTTCCTCATAGGAATCAATGGGGTTGTGTTACTGAGTTTTACGCTGCTTTTTTGCAGGTGTTAGACTTTTTCTCAGCCAGCTCTCCCCATTGATGTCTATGGGGAAATTGTGCACAAGCACGTACGACCAGCTCACTGCTCACTTAAGCAGCGCTGGTATTGGAGTGTGGTATGGAGTACAATTTTGTTCTACGCTCACTTCTTGCCTTTTAACGCCGGGTTTGTTAAAACCTGTAATTCCAGCGCTGCAGGTAAGTGAGCGGTGAGTAAAAACTGCTTGCATAGCTCCTAATGCAAAACTCGTAATCTGGCCGATAGTTTTAATATGCAAACACATAAAATATTTTTTTCCACATTGCTCATTGTTATGAGATTTGACAACGCTGGTTGTGTTAAAAAAAAAAAAAGAGTTTTCATAGCTTCTGGATAAGTTTAGAAATACTACTACTTTAAAATACAAACAATATATTCTCACTTTATACACTTTCTTTCATATTGTTTGTGTGAACAAGGTCATTTTAAAAAATGTTCATCTTCTCAAAAGACAAATAAATGTAGTAAAGGTTAGTAAATCATAATGCATACTGGCACTTTAATTGCTGCTCTGATTTGAGAAGACTTTCCAATGCGTGCAGGTGTTTGCAAAACTCAGATACTTAAGATAAAAATGTGGACGTGGGGGGGGGGGGCGTGTCCTAGCAGCGGCTCTGAGTAGTTGCACATCTCTGGAGCTCCAGGTGAAAATATGATAACTTGCAGATTATCTTTATTACCTTACATCTCTTATGGATAGTAAGACTGGATTTGTACTTCATAACATCACCAACCACAAAGCAAGACCAAACTGCTGTATTTATGAGCCCTGAGACAGACGTGGACAATTGAGGCCTGTAGTAGCGGCAAACTCACAGGCAACATTCCCCCCCGGAGTCCCGGGGTGACTGCCTAAACGGGTTACACTGGCAATAGACTGTTAACTGGACACACTATTGTTATACTGCACAGATAAAAGGTCATAAAAAGAGAGGAGACGAAAAGAACAGCTCATAAATCCCTGGCCGCTATAGAAGCAACATGGCTGCTGAGAGAGAAGATGGCTTTTCAGCTTGCATGGATCGTATCCCGGAAATGCTTGAGGATCGCCTAATGAGCATGATGGAAAAAGCTCCATGGGACTCCTTGCAAAATTTATGCCTAAAATATGCTACATCAGTGTACATAGAGGAATCCCCAGACACAACTTCTGTGCAGGATGGTGCTGCGGCCACGAGCGCTCCTGCGTCATCCCAGAGCCAGAAGAATCAAACGATTAAACCACTCTACCATTAATCACCAAGTAACAAGGCGACAGCCCAGATGAATATAGGTGAACCATTTGCCAACAAACAGGAAAACATTTACATCAACTCTGCTGACATCGCTCATCGCACACTTAGAAAATCATGAGCAGCTATATCAAGCTTATACACTGACGTATCACCATTAATACACGCTAAATTGGCCTCTGGATCTCTGCTAGCAAGCACAGAAGCAAGAAGTAAGGGGCTTGTCTGGGGGTTAGGGGAGGGCTACCGGTCTTCCGCAATCTCCATTACAATCTGCAAGGCTTCGGTTAGCAATTTACCTACCACAATGAGCCGGATCCTTCCTTTGCTGCCGAACTCAGCTTTACACCAAATTAGACTGGGTTACAATAAACAGAAAACACTTTGCTTGAAAATATCGGAATAAGGCAACACATGCACCAGGCTCGATAAGACTAAGCCTACCACGCATAATATATTCATATTATTCTAATTGCTGAAGAGAGGTTTAATATGCACGGCATTGAAACACAATCTTAACCTATCTATTGCAGAAATTTTGCATGTATCTGTCCCCTTTTAATTTATTTAGAAATATAAGCTCTATTAATGTCCCCACTATAATGTACACAAGACGAGTACCACTTCACTATACTGTACTTTAATGTGACTGAGGGTTTCTTGTCGGGGCTTGGGGGGGCCCTAGAGAGTTGCCTTTTAAATTAACATGGCGCTTAAGAAATCCATAGAGGTATAGCTCCAGTATGTGGAATTGGGGGGTGTTGCAGGTTTCCCTCCCCCGTGGTCCGCTGCTGTGGCTGCGTGCAGGTTATCGGTAATGGCCTTGCTAGAACATCAAAGTGTAAATTTAGCAAATAACCGAGAGCAGAAGCTCTGCCTTCTTGTATAATCACTATATTGAGGGATATAAAATATTTATGCACAAACGCAAAATGGTATGCAATGCTCAGCCTAGAAAGAATAAGTATAAATTATTATGCCATTTAAGCCTGGACATATGTATATAGATTGAATCACTCTCTTCTACATAACAACAAATCTTTTAGCTCTATAGTTGTGTAAGTTGTGCATCAATCATGTGACCAGTTTAGGTACATGCATCACTATATCTAAGCTGATTTTGTTATACTAAGGTTAATCTCTCAGAGATGCATTTTTCTTTATTCTTTTGTTTATTTCTTATCTGTGTTAAGTTTTGACCTCTGGAACCAAAACAATTTAAAAGGTCCAAGAGTGGCCCATATTACAATTTCAGGGGAACAGAAAACAGAAAATGAGGAAACACTACAATTGTATACTTAAAGGGACATGAAACACAATTTTTTTCTTTCATGATTTAGAAAGAGCATACAATTATAAACAACTATTTAATTTACTTCTATTATCTATTTTGCTTCATTCTCTTGATATTCTTTGCTTAAAAGCATATCTAGATATGCTTAGAAGCTGCTGATTGGTAGCTGCACATAGATGCCTCCTGTGATTGGTTCACCGTGTGCATTGCTATTTCTTCATTAAAGGATATCTAAAGAATGAAGCAAATTAGGTAATAGAAGTAAATTGGAAAGTTGTTTAAAATTGTATTCTCTACCTTAATCATGAAAGAAAATGTTTGGGTATAGTGTCCCTTTAAAACTTGACATGATGTAAATGAATGTAACAATTGTAGTATTCATATTGTCATGTGTCTATTTTCAATCCTCAATAAACAATTTAAATAAAAAAAATAAAAATAAAAAAAGGTGGACGTGCTTTGTATATTTAACTAAACATTTTTTGCTATATAGTCCAAAGCTGAGATACATTATGCTTCAAGTTAAAACTAGCAAGTAGCATCTGCTACTTTACAAAAAAATAATAAAAAAAATATGTTGTGTAATCCTAAGTGCTCAGTAAAGAATACTATAGAGCAATCGCCATTTGGGCTAAAAAAATAAATAAATTGTTTGCGTGCATAAACATAATGGATGCGATCAGTAGTTATCAGACAAACACTGGTTATAAAGCACTTGCGCTTCCTAATATTATGCTAATATATTACCGTTGCAGATGCGCAAAGTATATTTTAAATTATGATGTTCAATATTCCAGTCTGTAGAAACATTAAAATCTTGAAATTGCACATTTATATGCTGACATATACAGTGCTTAAAGTGAAGGTCAGTTTTGATGAATTAGTGCTCGGTTAATAAAAACAGGGGCACTTTAATTCATCAAAATTGACATTTCACTCTTTTTCTTCAAACACTTACCTTTTCATTCTGGCAGCGACTCCAGCAATTCCCACGGCCGTCGGAAGCCTCTGCAGATGTCAGAAATGACGGATCCGGCTTCCTCCAATCACGGCTTCTTGGCCTGATGCAACGCTGTGATTGGAGGAAGCCGGATTCGTCATTTTGGACCCACGAAGATAGCTTGCGACAGGCGGAGAAGTGCTGGAGTGGCTGCCAGGATTAAAAGGTACGTTTTTGAAGAAAACAAGTGAAATGTCAATTTTGATGAATTAAAGTGCCCTTGTTTTTAATAGGATTATTAAAAAACTGGGCACTAATTCATCAAAATTGACCTTTATTTTAAAAAATGTGCACAACTTATTATCATTCAGCTAGATTACGAGTTTGGCGTTATGATTGAAAAAGCAGTGTTATGGCCCATAACACTGATTTTTCCCTAACGCTGCTAATACAAGTCTTGTAGGTATAGGTGTACCGCACACCTTTTAGCCAGTCACGCAGCATCAGTACCACACTTTAAAAAAGTCCTTTTTCAATGGGACTCCCATAGCGCCGGTATTACCAGTTTGCCTGGGAGGCCAAAAAGTGAGCAGTACACCCTATACGGACAAGATCTGTACCGCCATCTAAATTGAGTAGTTGAGTTTTACATAACACATCTGTAGCATAAAAATAACTAAAGTGTTAAAAAGTACACTAACAGCCATAAACTACCTATTAACCCCTATCGCAAATACTATAATAAATGTATTAACCCCCTAATCTGCAGCTCTGGACATTGCCACAACTATTAAGATGTATTAACTCCTATTCCGCTGCTCACCGACATCGTCACCACTATAATAAACATATTAACCCTAAACCGCCGCCCTCCCGCATCGCAAACACTATTTAAATATTATTAAACACTAATCTGTTGTCCGCCCACACCGCCGCTATAATAAACCTATTAACCCCTATACCACAAGCCCCCCACAACAAAATATACTTAAAAAACTATTAACCCCTAAACCAAAAGCCCTCCACAACGAAATATACTAAAATAAACTATTAACCCCTAAACCTAACTACCCCCTAACTTTATATTAAAATTAAAATTTCCCTATCTTAAATAAAACTAAAACTTACCTGTCAAAGTAAAAAAATGAATTTTAAAATAAAAAATTAAACTAAGATAATTATTAAACACACAATTAAACTAACTTTCAATTAAACTAAACTACACATTAAAAAAATCCTTACACTACTCTAAAAATTACAAAAAGTATCTAAGTACTGGATGGATTCTATCAGCCAATCGGAATTAAGGTAGAAAAAATCCTATTGGCTGATGCAATCAGCCAATAGGATTGAGCTCACATTATATTGGCTGATTGGAACAGCCAATAGAATGCCAGCTCAATCCTATTGGCTGATTGCATCAGCCAATATGATTTTTTCTACCTTAATTCCGATTGGCTGATAGAATTCTATCAGCCAATCTGAATTGAAGGGATGCCATCTTGGATGACGTCATTTAAAGGAACCTTCATTCAGTCTTAGCCGTCGGATGAAGAGGATGCTCCTCGTCGGATGTCTTGAAGATGGACCTGCTCTGCGCCGGATGGATGAAGATAGAAGATGCCGGATGGATGAAGACTTCTGCCCGTCTGGAGGACCACTTCGCCCAGCTTGGATGAAGACTCCTCCCGGCTTCGTTGAGGACTTCGGCCCAGTTGGATGAAGACTTCTCCCGGTAATGTGATCTTCAAGGGGTTAGTGTTTTTTTAAGGGGGTATTGTGTGGGTTTTAGAGTAGGGTTGGTTGTGTGGGTGGTGGGTTTTAATGTTTGTGTAATTTTTTTTTACAGGTAAAAGAGCCGATTACTTTGGGGCAATGCTCCGCAAAAGGCCGTTTTGTAATTTAGTGTAGGGTAGGGTTTTTTTATTTTGGGGGGGGCTTTTTAATTTTGTTAGGGGGATTAGATTAGGTGTGATTAGTTTTAAAATCTTGTAATTTGTTTATTATTTTCTGTAATTTAGTGTTTTTTTTTTTTTGTACTTTAGATAATTTTATTTAATTGTATTTAATTTAGGGAAATAATTTAATTATAGTGTAGTGTTAGGTATAATTGTAACTTAGGTTAGGTTTTATTTTACAAGTAACTTTGTATTTATTTTAGCTAGGTAGTTATTAAATAGTTAATAACTATTTATTAACTATTCTACCTAGTTAAAATAAATACAAATTTGCCTGTAAAATAAAAATAAACTCTAAGATAGCTACAATGTAACTATTAGTTATATTGTAGCTATCTTAGGGTTTATTTTATAGGTTAGTATTTAGTTTTAAATAGGAATTATTTAGTTAATGATAGGAATTTTTTTTTAATTATATTTAAGTTAGGGGTGTTAGGGTTAGCCTTAGGTTTAGGGGTTAATACATTTAGTATAGTGGCGGCGACGTTGGGGGTGACAGATTAGGGGTCAATAAATGTAGGTAGGTGTCGGCGATGTTAGGGATGGCAGATTAGGGGTTAATAATATTTAACTAATGTTTGTGAGGCGGGAGTGCGGCGGTTTAGGGGTTAATATGTTTATTAATGTGGTGGCGACGTTGGGGGTGGCAGATTAGGGGTTAATAAGTGTAGGTAGGTGGCGGCGACATTGGGGGCGGCAGAGTAGGGGTTAATAAATATAATTTATGGTTCGGCGGTGTTGGGGGCAGCAGATTAGGGGTTCATAAGTATAATGTAGGTGGCGGCAGTGTCCGGAGCGGCAGATTAGGGGTTAATAATTATAATGTAGGTGTCGGCGACGTCGGGGCACCAGATTAGGGGCTAATAAGTGTAAGATTAGGGGCATTAAGACTCAGGGTTCATGTTAGGGTGTTAGGTGTAAACATAAAATGTATTTCCCCATAGGAATCAATGGGGTTGCGTTAAGGATATTTATGCTGCTTTTTTGCAGGTGTTAGACTTTTTTTCAGCCAGCTCTCCCCGTTGATTCGTATGGGGAAATCATGCACGAGCATGTTACACCAGCTCACCGCTAACGTAAGCAGCATTGGTATTGGAGTGCGGTAAGGAGCAAAATTTTGCTCAACGCTCACTTCTTGTCTGGTTTGTAAAAACCTGTAATACCAGTGCTGTCTGTAAGTGAGCAGTGAGCATAAACTGCTCGTTAGCGCCGCATAGCCTCTAACACAAAACTCGTAATCTAGCGGAAAGTTACCTGTGAAATAAAAAGCTAGCTACAATATAACTTATAGGATTTATTTCACAGGTAAGTGTGTTTTTAGTTTTAAATATATTATTTAGTTAATAATTGTAACTTTAATTTAGCTCTATTTTAATTATGTTAAAGTTAGGGGGGTTAGGGTTAGATTTAGGGTTAGGATTAGGGTTAGGGGTTAATATATCTTAATTTAGCCTCTTGAGATGTGGGGGGCTGGCGGTTTAAGGGTTAATAGGTTTATTTAGTTAATAATTATAAATTTAATTTAGCTATATTTTTATTATTTTTTTGAAGTTAGTGGGTGTTAGGGTTAGGCTTAGGGTTACGTTAGGGTTAGGTGTTAATGGATTTATTTAGGGGTAGTGATGTGGGAGACCAGAAATTTAGGGGTTAATAACTTAAGTATAGTGGCGGCGACATCTGGAGCATCAGATTAGGGGTTAATAGTTGTATGTAGGTGGTGGCGATGTTGGGGCGGCAGATTAGGAGTTAATAACTCTATGTAGGTGCCGGCGATGTCAGGGGCAGCAGATTAGGGGTGTTTAGACTCGGGGTTTATGTTAGGGTGTTAGGCTTAAACATTATTTTCTTTTTCTGAGCAGGGAGGTTGGTAGTGGGCAGGGCATAGAAGGAAGTTAAAGGTTGAGAACAGCTTTCTGGGGTTGGATGTGTGAGATGCACTATATCAAAGGGGAAGTTAAGGAAGTTGGAAACAGCACAGAGATGAGTGAAACTAGGTCTATGGAATTGCCTTCACAGTGGGTTGGAGATGTTGTCCACTGGGACAGGCTAAAAGAGGTGGTAGGGGATAGAAGTTTAGAGGCAGCAGGCATTTTAGGATTATCAACGGGTATGTTGAAGTCCCCTAAGATGAGAGAAGGGACATTACAAGACAGAAATTGTGGAAGCCAGGCTTCAAAGTGGTCCAGAACTTGTGATGCTGGACCAGGGGGTTGATAGATAACTTTAACTCGAAGAGCTACAGGGGAGAAGAGGCGGATAGCATGAACTGCAAAAGATGAGAAGGAAAGAGAGGGGGTGAATGAATGCAGTGAAAGCTACTTTGTTGAGACAGGAGAATTCCTACTCCCCCTCCTTGTTTATCTCCTGGTCTGGGAGTGTGACTGAAGTGCAGGCCGCCATAGGACAGAGCGGCTACAGCAGTTGTGTTAGAGGAGGAAAGCCAAGTTTCAGTGAGGGCTAACAGGCTAAGTGAACGTGAAATAAATAGGTCTTGAATAGATGTAAGCTGATTGCATACAGAGAGCATGCATTCCAAAGGACACAAGATAATTGGAGTGTACTAACAGAGGTACAGTTAATGATGTTTAGAGGGTTACATGGGTAGGGTATATGAGGTGTTATTTGGGCTAGTGAATTGAGGGAAACAGAGGGTGGACCTGGATTAGGTGAGACATCCCCTGCAAGAAGAAGAAATATGGTGAGCGAAAGGAGATGAGAATGTGTCTTATGCAAGTGTTTAAGTTTAGAATCAGTGAAGCATGGCTGTATGAGGAATGTGAGATAGAAACAGAGTTCATGTGTGTTGTAGAGGGGGGAAGGTAGAAGAGAAGGAGAAATATGAATTGTCTAAGTGTTGTTTGTGAAAGGAAGAGCCGTGACTTTAAGGAGAAGGGAGGAAAAGGTTAATGCAGAAGCATTCATAATAGATTGGAGGGAGGAGAGGCAGTGTTTTGGAAGGCATTTAAAAGTATATTGCAATAATCTATAATAATTTGTGACAAAATGAGGGAATGAATAAGTATTTTTGTAGTTTTTTGAGTAGGGAAGGGACATATTCTGGAAATGTTGCGTAGGTGTGAAAGGCAGGATTTGGTAAGTGCTTGTATATGTGGGTTGAATGTGAGTTCTGAGTCAAGTGTAACCCCAAGACAGCGGACCTGGGGTGATGTGTTGAGAACAGAGTCTCCAACCTTGAGAGAAATGTCAAGTGTTGTATGTCTCAAAAAGGGGGGAATAAGAAGCAGCTCAGTTTTGGACAGATTGAGTTGGATCAAGTAAGGAGTTAGTTGTGAGAAATTGACTTAGCTGATTATAGGCCAGTCATTCTAATAATTTTGAAGCAAAGGGAAGTAAGGAGACTGGTCTATAGTTAGAAGGAATGGAGAGGTAAAATGAGGGCTTTTTTAGGATTGGTATGATTGACACATGCTTGAATGTATCAGGAAATGTGCCAGCTGTGAGAGATTGGTTAAAGATATTTTAGGTTAGGGGTTAGTGAAGCAGAGAGAGAGGGAAGAAGTTGTGAAGGAATAGGGTTAAGTGGGCAGCGTGTGCTATGAGCCAAGGATAGGAGTACAGAGACTTCTTCTGCTGTTAATGGAGGGAAGTTGCATAGAGTTTTGTGAATAGAAGGGGTGGGTAGGATTGCTGGGTTTGAGGGGTTTGAGGTGCAGATATATTTTCTAATGGTGTCAATTTTATTTTTGAAGTGATCAGCAATAATCTGAGCAGGGAGGTTGGTAGTGGGCCGGGCATAGAAGGAAGTTAAAGGTTGAGAACAGCTTTCTGGGGTTGGATGTGTGAGATGATACAAGGGAGGAGAAATAGACTTCTTTGGCCAGGTTGAGCGCAGAATTGTAGGACTTAAGGATGAATTTATAATGCCAGAAATCAGCACAGGTGCATGATTTTCTCCACTCCTGTTCAGCAGCCCATGAACATCGCTGAAGATATCTGGTCTGTTTGGTGTGCCACGGTTGCCGTTGATTGATTGATGTACGTCAAAGAGTGAAGTTTGCAGCTTGGTCAAGTGTTGATTTTAGTGCCGAATTATACTGTAAAGCCACAAGGTTTGGGCAAGAGAGGGATGAAATGTTGGAGAGCAGAGGATTCAGTTGAGTGGAAAAGTCTGTGAGATGCAAGTCACTTAAATTCCTGCAAGGTAGCAGTTTTTTGGGGGCTTGCAAAGATGTAGTAGCTAGAGTAAGAGAGAAAGTTAGTAGATGGTGGTCTGAGAGAGGAAAGGGGAAGTTAAGGAAGTTGGAAACAGCACAGAGATGAGTGAAACTAGGTCTATGGAATTGCCTTCACAGTGGGTTGGAGATGTTGTCCACTGGGACAGGCTAAAAGAGGTGGTAGGGGATAGAAGTTTAGAGGCAGCAGGCATATTAGGATTATCAACGGGTATGTTGAAGTCCCCTAAGATGAGAAAAGGGACATTACAAGACAGAAATTGTGGAAGCCAGGCTTCAAAGTGGTCCAGAACTTGTGATGCTGGACCAGGGGGTTGATAGATAACTTTAACTCGAAGAGCTACAGGGGAGAAGAGGCGGATAGCATGAACTGCAAAAGATGAGAAGGAAAGAGAGGGGGGTGAATGAATGCAGTGAAAGCTACTTTGTTGAGACAGGAGAATTCCTACTCCCCCTCCTTGTTTATCTCCTGGTCTGGGAGTGTGACTGAAGTGCAGGCCGCCATAGGACAGAGCGGCTACAGCAGTTGTGTTAGAGGAGGAAAGCCAAGTTTCAGTGAGGGCTAACAGGCTAAGTGAACGTGAAATAAATAGGTCTTGAATAGATGTAAGCTGATTGCATACAGAGAGCATGCATTCCAAAGGACACAAGATAATTGGAGTGTACTAACAGAGGTACAGTTAATGATGTTTAGAGGGTTACATGGGTAGGGTATATGAGGTGTTATTTGGGCTAGTGAATTGAGGGAAACAGAGGGTGGACCTGGATTAGGTGAGACATCCCCTGCAAGAAGAAGAAATATGGTGAGCGAAAGGAGATGAGAATGTGTCTTATGCAAGTGTTTAAGTTTAGAATCAGTGAAGCATGGCTGTATGAGGAATGTGAGATAGAAACAGAGTTCATGTGTGTTGTAGAGGGGGGAAGGTAGAAGAGAAGGAGAAATATGAATTATCTAAGTGTTGTTTGTGAAAGGAAGAGCCGTGACTTTAAGGAGAAGGGAGGAAAAGGTTAATGCAGAAGCATTCATAATAGATTGGAGGGATGAGAGGCAGTGTTTTGGAAGGCATTTAAAAGTATATTGCAATAATCTATAATAATTTGTGACAAAATGAGGGAATGAATAAGTATTTTTGTAGTTTTTTGAGTAGGGAAGGGACATATTCTGGAAATGTTGCGTAGGTGTGAAAGGCAGGATTTGGTAAGTGCTTGTATATGTGGGTTGAATGTGAGTTCTGAGTCAAGTGTAACCCCAAGACAGCGGACCTGGGGTGATGTGTTGAGAACAGAGTCTCCAACCTTGAGAGAAATGTCAAGTGTTGTATGTCTCAAAAAGGGGGGAATAAGAAGCAGCTCAGTTTTGGACAGATTGAGTTGGATCAAGTAAGGAGTTAGTTGTGAGAAATTGAGTTAGCTGATTATAGGCCAGTCATTCTAATAATTTTGAAGCAAAGGGAAGTAAGGAGACTGGTCTATAGTTAGAAGGAATGGAGAGGTAAAATGAGGGCTTTTTTAGGATTGGTATGATTGACACATGCTTGAATGTATCAGGAAATGTGCCAGCTGTGAGAGATTGGTTAAAGATATTTTAGGTTAGGGGTTAGTGAAGCAGAGAGAGAGGGAAGAAGTTGTGAAGGAATAGGGTTAAGTGGGCAGCGTGTGCTATGAGCCAAGGATAGGAGTACAGAGACTTCTTCCGCTGTTAATGGAGGGAAGTTGCATAGAGTTTTGTTAATAGAAGGGGTGGGTAGGATTGCTGGGTTTGAGGGGTTTGAGGTGCAGATATATTTTCTAATGGTGTCAATTTTATTTTTGAAGTGATCAGCAATAATCTGAGCAGGGAGGTTGGTAGTGGGCAGGGCATAGAAGGAAGTTAAAGGTTGAGAACAGCTTTCTGGGGTTGGATGTGTGAGATGATACAAGGGAGGAGAAATAGACTTCTTTGGCCAGGTTGAGCGCAGAATTGTAGGACTTAAGGATGAATTTATAATGCCAGAAATCAGCACAGGTGCATGATTTTCTCCACTCCTGTTCAGCAGCCCATGAACATCGCTGAAGATATCTGGTCTGTTTGGTGTGCCACGGTTGCCGTTGATTGATTGATGTACGTCAAAGAGTGAAGTTTGCAGCTTGGTCAAGTGTTGATTTTAGTGCCGAATTATACTGTAAAGCCACAAGGTTTGGGCAAGAGAGGGATGAAATGTTGGAGAGCAGAGGATTCAGTTGAGTGGAAAAGTCTGTGAGATGCAAGTCACTTAAATTCCTGCAAGGTAGCAGTTTTTTGGGGGCTTGCAAAGATATAGTAGCTAGAGTAAGAGAGAAAGTTAGTAGATGGTGGTCTGAGAGAGGAAAGGGGAAGTTAAGGAAGTTGGAAACAGCACAGAGATGAGTGAAACTAGGTCTATGGAATTGCCTTCACAGTGGGTTGGAGATGTTGTCCACTGGGACAGGCTAAAAGAGGTGGTAGGGGATAGAAGTTTAGAGGCAGCAGGCATATTAGGATTATCAACGGGTATGTTGAAGTCCCCTAAGATGAGAGAAGGGACATTACAAGACAGAAATTGTGGAAGCCAGGCTTCAAAGTGGTCCAGAACTTGTGATGCTGGACCAGGGGGTTGATAGATAACTTTAACTCGAAGAGCTACAGGGGAGAAGAGGCGGATAGCATGAACTGCAAAAGATGAGAAGGAAAGAGAGGGGGGTGAATGAATGCAGTGAAAGCTACTTTGTTGAGACAGGAGAATTCCTACTCCCCCTCCTTGTTTATCTCCTGGTCTGGGAGTGTGACTGAAGTGCAGGCCGCCATAGGACAGAGCGGCTACAGCAGTTGTGTTAGAGGAGGAAAGCCAAGTTTCAGTGAGGGCTAACAGGCTAAGTGAACGTGAAATAAATAGGTCTTGAATAGATGTAAGCTGATTGCATACAGAGAGCATGCATTCCAAAGGACACAAGATAATTGGAGTGTACTAACAGAGGTACAGTTAATGATGTTTAGAGGGTTACAAGGGTAGGGTATATGAGGTGTTATTTGGGCTAGTGAATTGAGGGAAACAGAGGGTGGACCTGGATTAGGTGAGACATCACCTGCAAGAAGAAGAAATATGGTGAGCGAAAGGAGATGAGAATGTGTCTTATGCAAGTGTTTAAGTTTAGAATCAGTGAAGCATGGCTGTATGAGGAATGTGAGATAGAAACAGAGTTCATGTGTGTTGTAGAGGGGGGAAGGTAGAAGAGAAGGAGAAATATGAATTGTCTAAGTGTTGTTTGTGAAAGGAAGAGCCGTGACTTTAAGGAGAAGGGAGGAAAAGGTTAATGCAGACATTAGAATGTGTAGCATGTTTGTAGTTAATTTAGGGAGATTTAAACGCACTTGTTTTTGTGTTGTACCCTCTTTTGTCTAACTCCTTGTTATAACTCCCTACACTTATGAACTAACACACTTACAAAACTACACATGCTGCACTGATCTCATAAGCAAGCTGGATGTAACAAGCTAAGGGTATACAATTTAAAGGTAATAACAGTCACATAATCCTAATTAGCAAAGGTCATAAATTACAGCAGGATTAAACAAGGGCTGAGCAAACAATGCAGATGACACCTTTCTTATCAAAATGGAAGACAGGGAAAAGAAAATTTTTAAGGTAATAAACACACACCAAAGATTTAAGATTTGTAGTGTCAAAAGGCATCTGTATTGTGTTATGCAGGGTTAAAATGAATTCTGTTATTTTACACATACCAAAAATTTAAGATTTGTAGAGGCAAAAGGCAGCTATATTGTGTTATGCAGGGTTAAAATGGATTCTGTCCTTTTACACATACCTGGGGAGAGAGGAGAGAGTTGTAAGAAGGATTCCAAATATGTTCCAAATAGATTTCAATTATATACCAGCCACTGTATATTTTTTTATTCATATATAATATATTCCTTAATATATAGCCTTGTTATAACTCCCTACACTTATGAACTAACACACCTACGGCTAGATTACGAGTTTTGCGGTATGAGTAAAAAAGCAGCGTTAAGGCTCTTTTTCACTACCGCTGGTATTACAAGTCTTGCAGGTTTAGGGGCACCGCACACTTTTTTGGCCTTAACGCAACGTAATTACCGCAGCTTTAAAAAAGTCCTTTTTTAATGGGACTTCCTTTGCGCCGGTATTACGGGTTTGCCTGGGAGGCCAAAAAGTGAGAAGTACACCCTAAAACTTCAAGATCCATAACATAAACTGAAAGTCAGTAGTTATGAGTTTTGCGCTACAAAGCTGTAACATAAAACTCATAACTAATGTGCTAAAAAGTACACTAACACCCATAAACTACCTATTAACCCCTAAACCGAGGCCCTCCCGCAATACGCAAATATAAAATGATTAACCCTTAATCTGCCGCTCTGGACATCGTCGCCACTAGAATAAACATATTAACCCCTAAACCACTGCACTCCCGCATTACAAACACTAGTTAAATATTATTAACCCCTAATCTGCTTTCCCTAACATCACCGCAACCTACATTACAGTTATTATCCCTTAATCTGCCGCCCCCAATGTCGCCGCCACTATACTAAAGTTATTAACCCCTAAACCTAAGTCTAACCCTAACCCTAATACGCCCTAACTTAAATATAATTAAAATAAATCATAATAAAATTTACTATCATTACCTAAATAATTCCTATTTAAAACTAAATACTTACCTATAAAATAAACCCTAAGCTAGCTACAATATAACTAATAGTTATATTGTATCTAGCTTATGGTTTATTTTTATTTTACAGGCAAGTTTGTATTTATTTTAACTAGGTAGAATATTTAGTAAATAGTTATTAACTTTTTAATAACTACCTAGCTAAAATAAATACAAATTTACCTGTAAAATAAAACCTAACCTGTCTTACACTAACATCTAACCTTTCACTACAATTAAATCAATAACCTAAATTAAATAAAATTACCTTAATTACAACCCCCCCCCACTAAATTACACAAAATAAAAAAAGACATTATCAGATATTTAAACTAATTACACCTAATCTAAAAGCCCGTTCAAAATAAAAAAGCCCCCCCAAAATAAAAAAAACCTTGCCTAAACTAAGAACCAATAGCCCTTAAAGGGCCTTTTGCGGGGCATTGCCCCAAAGAAATCAGCTCTTTTACCTGTAAAAAAAAATACAAACACCCCCCAACAGTAAAACCCACCACCCACACAACCAACCCCCCAAATAAAAACCTAATCTAAAAAACCTAAGCTCCCCATTGCCCTGAATGGGGAATTTGGATGGGCATTGCCCTTAAAAGGGTATTTAGCTCTTTTTCAAGTGCCCAAACCCCTAATCTAAAAATAAAACCCACCCAATAAACCCTTAAAAAAGCCTAACACTAACCCCCGAAGATTCACTTAGTTTTTGAAGACCCGACATCCATCCTTAATGAAGCCAAAGAAGCCCTCATCGAAGCCGTCAGAAGTCTTCATCCAAGCGGCCGAAGTCTTCATCCAAGCCCACAGAAGTCTTAATCCAGACGGCATCTTCTATCTTCATCCATCCGGCACGGAGTGGCTCCATCTTCAAGACATCTGGCGCTGAGCATCCTCTTCAATCGAAGTCTTCTTCCTTTAAATGATGTCATCCAAAATGTCGTCCCTTGAATTCTGATTGGCTGATAGAATTCTATCAGCCAATCAGAATTAAAGGTGAAAAAATCCTATTGGCTGATGCAATCAGCCAATAGGATTGAGCTTCAATCCTATTGGCTGATCCAATCAGCCAATAGGATTGAGCTTGCATTCTATTGGCTGTTCCAATCAGATTGCATCAGCCAATAGGATTTTTTCACCTTTAATTCTGATTGGCTGATATAATTCTATCAGCAAATCGGATTTCAAGGGACGCCATCTTGGATGACATCACTTAAAGGAACCGTCATTCTTCGTTAGCCGTCAAGAGAAGAGGATGCTCTGCACCCGATGTCTTGAAGATGGAGCCGCTCTGTGGCGGATGGATGAAGATAGAAGATGCCGTCTGGATGAAGACTTCTGCCCGGTTGGATGAAGACTTCTGCCGCTTTGTTGAGGATTTTTTCACCTTTAATTTTGATTGGTTGATAGAATTCTATTAGCCAATCGGAATTCAAGGGACGCCATCTTGAATGACGTCATTTAAAGGAACCTTCATTCTGCAAGAAGATGTCTTGAAGATGGAGCCGCTCCGCGCCGGATGGATGAAGATAGAAGATACCACCTGGATGAAGACTTCTGCGGGCTTGGATGAAGACTTCTGACGGCTTTGATGAGGACTTCTGCCGCTTCGTTGAGGATGGATGTCGGGTCTTCAAAAACTGTAAGTGGATCTTCGGGGGTTAGTGTTAGACTTTTTTAAAAGGGTTTATTGGGTGGGTTTTATTTTTAGATTAAGGGTTTGGGCACTTGAAAAAGAGCTAAATTTCCTTTTAAGGGCAATGCCCATCCAAATGCCCTTTTCAGGGCAATGGGGAGCTTAGGTTTTTTTACATTAGGTTTTTATTTGGGGGGTTGTTCGTGTGGGTGGTGGGTTTTACTGTGGGGGGGGTGTTTGTATTTTTTTTTTACAGGTAAAAGAGCTGATTTCTTTGGGGCAATGCCCCGCAAAAGGCCCTTTAAGGGCTATTGGTACTTAGTTTAGGCTAGGGTTTTTTTATTTTGGGGGGGCTTTTTTATTTTGATAGGGCTTTTAGATTAGGTGTAATTAGTTTAAATATCTGATAATGTCTTTTTTTATTTTGTGTAATTTAGTGGGGGGGGGTTGCAATTAAGGTAATTTTATTTAATTTAGGTAATTGATTTAATTGTAGTGAAAGGATAGATGTTAGTGTAAGACAGGTTAGGTTTTATTTTACAGGTAAATTTGTATTTATTTTAGCTAGGTAGTTATTAAATAGTTAATAACTATTTACTAACTATTCTACCTAGTTAAAATAAATACAAACTTGCCTGTAAAATAAAAATAAACCATAAGCTAGATACAATGTAACTATTAGTTATATTGTAGCTAGCTTAGGGTTTATTTTATAGGTAAGTATTTAGTTTTAAATAGGAATTATTTAGGTAATGATAGTAAATTTTATTATGATTTATTTTAATTATATTTAAGTTAGGGGGTGTTAGGGTTAGACTTAGGTTAAGGGGTTGATAGATAACTTTAACTCGAAGAGCTACAGGGGAGAAGAGGCTGATAGCATGAACTGCAAAAGATGAGAAGGAAAGAGAGGAGGGTGAATGAATGCAGTGAAAGCTACTTTGTTGAGACAGGAGAATTCCTACTCCCCCTCCTTTTTTTATTTTGTGTAATTTAGTGGGGGGGGGTTGTAATTAAGGTAATTTTATTTAATTTAGGTAATTGATTTAATTGTAGTGAAAGGTTAGATGTTAGTTAAGACAGGTTAGGTTTTATTTTACAGGTAAATTTGTATTTATTTTAGCTAGGTAGTTATTAAATAGTTAATAACTATTTACTAACTATTCTACCTAGTTAAAATAAATACAAACTTGCCTGTAAAATAAAAATAAACCATAAGCTAGATACAATGTAACTATTAGTTATATTGTAGCTAGCTTAGGGTTTATTTTATAGGTAAGTATTTAGTTTAAATAGGAATTATTTAGGTAATGATAGTAAATTTTATTATGATTTATTTTAATTATATTTAAGTTAGGGCGTATTAGGGTTAGGGTTAGACTTAGGTTTAGGGGTTAATAACTTTAGTATAGTGGCGGCGACATTGGGGGCGGCAGATTAAGGGTTAATAACTGTAATGTAGGTTGCGGTGATGTTAGGGACAGCAGATTAGGGGTTAAACCGAGTAGGGCGGTTTAGGGGTTAATATGTTTATTATAGTGGTGGCGACGTTGGGGGCGGCACATTAGGGGTTTATAAGTGTAGGTAGGTTGCAGCAATGTTGGGGGCGGCAGATTAGGGGTTAATAAGTGTTAGATTAGGGGTGTTTAGACTCGGGGATCATGTTAGTGTGTTAGGTGTAAACATTATTTTTTTTTCTCCCACAGGAATCAATGGGGCTGCGTCACTGAGCTTTACGCTGCTTTTTTGCAGGTGTTAGACTTTTTTTTCAGCCGGCTCTCCCCATTGATGTCTATGGGGAAATCGTGCACGAGCATGTGAAACCAGCTCACTGTGGCTTTCAGCAGCACTGGTATTGGAGTGCGGTATGGAGCTCAATTTTGCTCTATGCTTGATAACGCCGGGTTTTTATAAACCTGTAATACCAGCGCTGTAGGGAAGTTAGCAGTACAATAACTTGCAAGTTATTACCGAGCATCTCTTACCTCAAAACTCCTAATCTAGCCATTAGAGAACTACACATGCTGCATTGATCTCACAAGCAAGCTTAAGGTATACAATGATGTAACAAGGGGTATACAATGATGTAACAAGGGGTATACAATGATGTAACAAGGGGTATACAATGATGTAACAAGCTTAAGTTATACAATGATGTAACAAGATAAGGGTATACAATGATGTAACAAGGGGTATACAATGATGTAACAAGATAAGTGTAAACTATGATGTAACAAGCTAAGGGTATACAATTATGTAACAAGCTAAGGGTATACAATTATATAACAAGCTAAGGGTATACAATGATGTAACAAGGGGTATACAATTATGTAACAAGCAAAGGGTATACAATGATGTAACAAGATAAGGGTATACAATGATGTAACAAGCTAAGGGTATACAATGATGTAACATGATAAGGGTGTACAATGATGTAAAAATATAAGGGTATACAATGATGTAATAACATAAGGGTATACAATTATGTAACAAGCTAAGGGTATACAATGATGTAATAAGGGTTATACAATTATGTAACAAGCTAAGGTATACAGTGATGTAACAAGCTAAGGGTATACAATGATGTAACAAGGGGTATACAATTATGTAACAAGCAAAGGGTATACAATGATGTAATAAGATAAGGGTATACAATGATTTAACAAGCTAAGGGTATACAATGATGTAACAAGCTAAGGGTATACAATGATGTAACAAGATAAGGGTATACAATGATGTAACAAGCTAAGGGTATACAATGATGTAACAAGATAAGGGTGTACAATGATGTAAAAATATAAGGGTATACAATGATGTAATAACATAAGGGTATACAATTATGTAACAAGCTAAGGGTATACAATGATGTAATAAGGGTTATACAATTATGTAACAAGCTAAGGTATACAGTGATGTAACAAGATAAGGGTATACAATGATGTAACAAGCTAAGGGTATACAATGATGTAACAAGATAAGGGTATACAATGATGTAACAAGATAAGGGTATACAATTTCTATCATTAGACTGTAATACATAATATGAAGATATTTTTATAAGTTTGTAAAACATATATATGATATTTTAATATAATGACTCTATATAAATACAGGGTATCATTAAAATGTATTTTTTCTTTTAAATTAACATTGAACACACAGCAACACAATGATGTAACAAGATAAGGGTATACAATGATGTAACAAGCTAAGGGTATATATTGATGTAACAAGATAAGGGTATACAATTATGTAACAAGCTAAGGGTATACAATGATGTAACAAGGGTTATACAATGATGTAACAAGGTAAGGGTATACAATGATGTAACAAGCTAAGGGTATACAATGATGTAACAAGGGTTATACAATGATGCAACAAGCTAAGGGTATACAATTATGTAACAAGCTAAGGGTATACAATGATGTAACAAGATAAGGGTATACAATGATGTAACAAGATAAGGGTATACAATTATGTAACAAGCTAAGGGTATACAATGATGTAACAAGGCTTATACAATTATGTAACAAGCTAAGGGTATACAATGATGTAACAAGCTAAGAGTATACAATGATGTAACAAGATAAGGGTATACAATGATGTAACAAGATAAGGGTATACAATGATGTAACAAGATAAGGGTATACAATTTCTATCATTAGACTGTAATACATAATATGAAGACATTTTTATAAGTTTGTAAAACATATATATGATATTTTAATATAATGACTCTATATAAATACAGGGTATCATTAAAATGTTTTTTTTTTGTTTTAAATTAACATTGAACACACAGCAACACTTTATATTATACAGACCTTCTATACTCTGAAAATGCTTTTGATAATCTTTGCATACACATGAAGATTATTCAATATACACATAATACACTGTCCCTTTATTGATTGTCTTGAGAATAAACACATTTAAAACATAATAATACTATGGCAAAGATGTTTTAAATTGTTAGAACATGTATTTGCATCATTCATATTTCACAGACAAATCAAACATGGCTCCCTTAAGAGGCCTTTAAATGAATAAAGTTAGTGTGGTATGTCCCTTTAGTATGTAGAACAAAACTGCCCACCGTCCCGGTGTACGGGTCTTATCAAGGAACCACACTAACCCCTGTGAACAACGTGTTCAAATGGCCCCACCAAATTAGAGCCTGTAGTCACCAAGTGCTCCCGCACTAAACCTGAGTCTGTCATCAGAGGTCACCTTGACATCCGGAGAGTCTGTATCCCTTATGGGCTGAGAGATTGCTCAGCAAGCATACACTGCTGCCTCCGGGTCGTAGCCTCTATCCAATTTCATCCAGTGGCACTCGGCTTCAGGGAGATGACGTGAGTCGTGACGTATAGGAATGGGAGGGTTAGGGTTTTCTTCGTCCGTTGCTTGCAAAACACTGAGGATAGCAGGACTCAGGCTGGTAATAATCAATGAAAAAAGAGGAAGGCAGTCCCTCTGGGTATAAAGATAAAACTTTAAATTTATTCAGCAAAGTTAAAAACAACAAATAGGATGGATCCAAAAAAGTTCATAAGAAATTGGAAGGCGTAGCACCAAATGGCTTACATGTTTCGGTGCTAAGCCGTAATCATAGTCTAAGGTGCTACACCTGACATAATGTTTAAAAACGTATATGTTACTTCAGTCTTCTTATGCATTTTAAAATTAAATAAACTATAGGAAAAGAGATCAACCTCAGATGTCTAGGCATTGATTGCTTAATAAATATACCTGTTCATAACCTGTTTATTACCTATAGTTATATCATTATTATTTAATATTTCCAAATCTTTTTTACAATTGTATCATAGTTAAAGTATCTGTCAATGTTATGTTCCTGTGTCTGGGACATTTGTTGTTAAAGGGGCACTAAAGTAAAAATTAAACTTTTTTTATGATTCAGATTAGAGCATGCAATTTTAAGCAACTTTCTAATTTACTCTAATTTTCATTTTTTCTTCGTTCTCTTGGTATCTTTATTTGAAAATTCAGGAATGTATGCTTAAGAGCCAGCCTATTTTTGTTTCAGAACCTGGGTTGCACTTTCTTATTTGTGGCTAAATGTATCCACTAATCAGCAAGTGCTATCTAGGGTGCTGAACCAAAAATGGGTCGGCTCCTTAGCTAACGTTCCTGCTTTTCAAATAAATATACCAAGAGAACGAAGTCAAATTAATAATAGGAGTAAATTAGAAAGTTTCTTAATATTGCATGCTCTTTTTGATTCATGAAAGAAAAAAAATGGTTTTAATATCCCTTCAATTTTATACTTTTATTTTTTGCATAAAATAGGTAACTGCCGTTTATCCTTATTGTTCCTTGTGCTCTATGTACTTCAAATGTTGTATCTGTTTGTCTGACTAATTATTATGCTCTCTTTTACAGTGGCTCAGTGTGCTGCTATAATCAAGAAACACACATTTGTGTAACTTTAACATTAATTGAATTTTGTGCATTAAAGAAGTCCAAGTTTATCTTTTATACTTGCCACGGGAAAGTTCTATACAGCAGTAATTCCAGAAATATAGAAATTTTAATCACCTGTGGTTACAGCATCAATTGCGGAAAAAGGTCATCCCACAGGGCGAGTTATCTATTAAGTTTCTCCATATTTAACACGTTAAGGGAATAGTTACCTGCTCAACAAAATACATTTGTAACACTTCAAAGACCTTTTTTCTACTCTCAACTGTCTTATTAGCTGCTAGGCATATAGTTTCCTTAGGGAATATATAATTCTACAGATTTCTGGCTGAACACCACAATGGCTCATCGCAGGACAACTAAAGCAGATAAACTTGTGAAAACCACTCCAGCAAGGCCGGGCCACGCCAACACCTTTTTTAAACAATTTGACAAATTGCTCAGACAAAACTCAGCTTACAATGTCCACAGACATTAACTTATCACCAACTGATGGCCCTGTCACACTAAAGGCCATGGAAGGCCTTATATCTCAGGTGAAATCTTGTATACATGAGGAATGTGCTGATCTTAAGCGAGAAATTAACAAGCTAGTCTAAACCCTTGAAGATGACAGAGAGGAACTTGTCAAGGACATGACTAATATGGCGCAACAAATACAGCATCAACAAACGGTGATCTCTGACCTTGATTCCAAAATTGAAGATATAGAAAACCGTACAAGATGCAACAGCCTCCGCATTAGGGGCATACCCGAAACTGTAACTGGCGACACCATTCATCATTATCTTCAAGAACTTTTTCAGTCACTAGCAATAGCTAATTCTATAGTCATGTCTGAGATACCACTTGAATGGGCTCACCATTCGTTACGCCCTAAACCAAGCAATAACCAACCACCTAGAGATATTGTAATTTGCTTTCAAAACTTCAAGGACAGAGATAAGATACTCAATTTCTCTAGACAGCAACCCAACTTCTCCTACTTGGGATCAAGGATCCAAGTCTTTCAAGATTTTTCTACCAGGACTCTACAGAAGTGCAGGGATAACAATGCTATCACTAATTACCTCAGGACCCAGAAGATTCCCTACAGATGGGCAATCCCAGTATCTCTCCAAGTTCTCAGAAATGGGAAAAAGCTAGAATGCAAGGACCCACAAGATGCAGCCTCTTTTTGTGAACTCCTGGGAATCCCCCCTCCTGACAAACCTATGGATTCCCCCTCCTTGCAAAAAATGGCGGACATGCCTAAACCTCAAAGAAACACCTGGTCTGAGGTAGTGAACAAACCTAAGAAAAAACAACTTTCTGCACCTCAGTCGCTCTTGATAATACTTAAATTGACCTTCCATGATCTACTTTATTACTCCTCTCTTGATCTCTGGTCCCAGATTTAGTGGCCATGGTCATGTGAGTTACCAACGATTTTCACTTTATGTACCTACTGATTTCAAATGTAGTACTTATCAAGCATCAAAAGTTATGTATGCTTCTACACATCACTAAACACCTATATTATTATTAATAATTTAGTTCTACTTCTGTTTGTACAACTGATTCACACTAAATGTAATTCCATAACTAATTGTAGATGAATCTTAACATAATGTTCATTACTGTTGTAATTTTTGAATGTTTTTGTTTTTGCAATGTTTCTTATTGTTCCACTGTTAAGTTGAAGTTAAGCAGTGACAAGTTTTCTCAAACCGTGCGAAGCCCCCTCTCGCACTTTCTTACTCTTTCTTCCTAGTTTCTCCCTCTTCCTTTTTTTCCCTCAAGAACCCTCCCTCCCATTGCGCATTAGACTACACATCACATAGCAAGCCTCCTCCCATACTTTTAATCCTTCTGATCTTTACCTTCCCCTTCCTCTTTCCACAGGGATACAGACAACCCAAGTTTTCACTTTTCCCAGGCATTAAATCCAACACCTCCACTTTTACCCTCCCCTCAACTATCCAGATATTTTAAATCTTAAAAAACACAATATGACTAGCCCAACTCCTTTGAACACTTTTCATAGAGCCACACAGAATGTTAAGGGTTTTCTCTCTCCTGGAAAACGTTTCATAGCCTTCCATGACCTTTACAAAAAACATATAGATATTCTCCTCTTACAAGAAACTCATTTTAAGAAGTCTAAAGTACCCAAACTTCCAACATTCCATTACGATCAACATTTCCTTAGCTCAGGCCTAGATAAGAAAATGGTGTTAGCATTTCCTTTAAAAAGGGAACTCCATTTGAACTCATGCGTAAATACTCCAACCCAGAGGGTAGGATACTAAACATAGTGGGCTTACTATATGGCAGACCAATTAAGGTAGCTAACCTATATGCACCCAACCTCCCTACACCCTCCTTTTTTCGCAAGGCGCTTAATCAGCTTATTGATATAACTAAAGGCCCGATAATCCTTGGAGGAGATTTCAACTTCCCCATCAACCCAAATAAAAGATTATACTTTTTTCTCACACCCACAACAAACATACACCCGTCTTGATTATACAGGGAGTGCAGAATTATTAGGCAAATGAGTATTTTGACCACATCATCCTCTTTATGCATGTTGTCTTACTCCAAGCTGTATAGGCTCGAAAGCCTACTACCAATTAAGCATATTAGGTGATGTGCATCTCTGTAATGAGAAGGGGTGTGGTCTAATGACATCAACACCCTATATCAGGTGTGCATAATTATTAGGCAACTTCCTTTCCTTTGGCAAAATGGGTCAAAAGAAGGACTTGACAGGCTCAGAAAAGTAAAAAATAGTGAGATATCTTGCAGAGGGATGCAGCACTCTTAAAATTGCAAAGCTTCTGAAGCGTGAGCATCGAACAATCAAGCGTTTCATTCAAAATAGTCAACAGGGTCGCAAGAAGCGTGTGGAAAAACCAAGGCGCAAAATAACTGCCCATGAACTGAGAAAAGTCAAGCGTGCAGCTGCCAAGATGCCACTTGCCACCAGTTTGGCCATATTTCAGAGCTGCAACATCACTGTAGTGCCCAAAAGCACAAGGTGTGCAATACTCAGAGACATGGCCAAGGTAAGAAAGGCTGAAAGACGACCACCACTGAACAAGACACACAAGCTGAAACGTCAAGACTGGGCCAAGAAATATCTCAAGACTGATTTTTCTAAGGTTTTATGGACTGATGAAATGAGAGTGAGTCTTGATGGGCCAGATGGATGGGGCCGTGGCTGGATTGGTAAAGGGCAGAGAGCTCCAGTCCGACTCAGACGCCAGCAAGGTGGAGGTGGAGTACTGGTTTGGGCTGGTATCATCAAAGATGAGCTTGTGGGGCCTTTTTGGGTTGAGGATGGAGTCAAGCTCAACTCCCTGTCCTACTGCCAGTTTCTGGAAGACACCTTCTTCAAGCAGTGGTACAGGAAGAAGTCTGCATCCTTCAAGAAAAACATGATTTTCATGCAGGACAATGCTCCATCACACGCGTCCAAGTACTCCACAGCATGGCTGGCAAGAAAGGGTATAAAAGAAGAAAATCTAATGACATGGCCTCCTTGTTCACCTGATCTGAACCCCACCCATTCAGAACCTGTGGTCCATCATCAAATGTGAGATTTACAAGGAGGGAAAACAGTACACCTCTCTGAACAGTGTCTGGGAGGCTGTGGTTGCTGCTGCACACAATGTTGATGGTGAACAGATCAAAACACTGACAGAATCCATGGATGGCAGGCTTTTGAGTGTCCTTGCAAAGAAAGGTGGCTATATTGGTCACTGATTTGTTTTTGTTTTGTTTTTGAATATCAGAAATGTATATTTGTGAATGTTGAGATGTTATATTGGTTTCACTGGTAAAAATAAGTAATTGAAATGGGTATATATTTGTTTTTTGTTAAGTTGCCTAATAATTATGCACAGTAATAGTCACCTGCACACACAGATATCCCCCTAAAATAGCTAAAACTAAAAACAAACTAAAAACTACTTCCAAAAATATTCAGCTTTGATATTAATGAGTTTTTTGGGTTCATTGAGAACATGGTTGTTGTTCAATAATAAAATTAATCCTCAAAAATACAACTTGCTTAATAATTCTGCACTCCCTGTATATTATGCGACCAATCCACACTAACATATCTGAAAGACTCTAAAATCAATCACACTGCGTGGTCTGATCACAGTGCCGTAATTAATTCATCTGTATGGTCTCTGAAACACACAAACCGCCCTAATTGGAAATGAAATTACCTTATCTTCTCAGACCCACAAATAATAACAGATATTACTGAAAAAACTACCGAATTGTTTGCGATAAACAGACCATCAGATAAATCTGCTGCCAACAATTGGGAAGCATATAAATGTTTCATTAGAGGTGAACTCATAAAACACACTAAAAGACAGCGTCAACAAAGAACATCATTTTATAATTCACTCATTACTAAACTTGTACAAGCGGAATATGCTCATAAAAAACAACCCTCAGTCCAGCCAACTCTACTCTGACCTGCAACAAGCCAGAGAAGACATGAACAAATATCTTACAAAATGTGCACACTTACGCTCCATCACACTACGAGCTAAATGTTTTACTGAGAGCAATAAGCCAGGGTGCATGCTTGCCAGATCGCTTAAAAAAAGAGATTTAAATCATTTATAAACAACATAACAGAATCCTTGGGTCAAACTCTTTCTGATAGTACCTGTATAGTTAACAGTTTTGCTAAATAATACACTTCCCTCTACAATATGCAAAACCAGACCCCATTTTCAAGATGCGGCTAATTAATGAATACCTTGCACAGACAGAACTTCCATCCCTATCGACAGAGGACTCCCCCTCACTAGATCAACCTTTCAACTTACAAGAAATCCTAGAGGCCATAAAAGCCCTACCCCAGGGCAAAGCTCCAGGTCCAGATGGGTTTACACCAACATTTTTCCATCTCTTTGCACCCCACATTAGCCCCCACCTATTCAAACAGCCCATAGACCAATCGGCTACCTTCTCCCATCTCCTCCTAGAAGCATCAATTACAGTTATTCCCAAACATGGCAAATCCTCGGACCAAGTCAAAAACTATCACCCCATCTCCCTAATAAACATTGACCAATTACTTGCTACACGCCTTAACAAATTCCTACCAAATCTAATCCATACAGATCAGGTCGGCTTCATCCTGAGCAGAGAGGCTAAAGATAACTCAATCTGAGTCCTCCAAACCCTCTATACAGCCTCCGTTAACAAACTTCCGATTCTTATGCTCTCTACAGATGCAGAGAAAGCTTTCAACAGGGTCGACTGGGAATTTATGTGGTCGGCTCTGTCGAGATTTGGCTTCTCCTACTCATTTATCAATAGAATAAAAGCCATTTACTCCAACCCCTCGGCTTCTGTACGTGCAAATGATACATGTTCTCACAAATTTCAGATACAAAATGGCACTCGACAGGGGTGCCCCCTTTCACCCCTGCTGTTCGCACTAACAGTTGACACCCTTGCCACTCACATTAGAAGTAATCCAATTATCAAAGGTGTGGATTTCAGCCCCATTAATCAAAAATGTCTTCTATACACGGACGATATTATCTTTACCTTACCCTCTCCACCCCACTCGATACACGCTCTCCTACAAAAATTTGAGGCTTTTAAAACAATATCAAATTTCTCCATAAATATGGATAAATCTGTCTTACTCCCTGTCAGCCATTTTCATCCATACCTTCCTATAGAACTAAATGGGAGAAAGAACTAAATATGACACTTACCCATGAACAATGGCACAACATATTCTCAACGACTAAAAAATCATCTGTCTCACCAATCATATCGGAACTAAACTATAACATTTTACTTCGATGGTACCTCTCTCCTCAAAGACTTCACAGCATCTTCCCAAGTGCTTCTCCTGTGTGCTGGAGACACTGCGGAGAAATGATCTCACTTTCTTACATCTTCTGGCACTGCCCCCCTACTCAAACAATACTGGCACACACTAAGTAGGCATATCAATTCTGCCCTAGACACCAACATAGACCTACACCCGGCAATGATCCTCCTAAACGACCTCCCAAAAAATCCCCTGTTTATATCGCAGGAAATTACTACAATGCATTATTAACTGTGCTAAACGACTGATCCCCAGATTCTGGAAAAAACAGCAAGTCCCTACACCTCAAATGTGGATAAAGGAAGTTGATTTTGTTGTCACTTGAGAAAATTCGCTATAGTCACCAGGGTAAAGCAGACTTTATCATTGATATAATTTTCATCTGGGAACAGAGAGAAAGTAGCTGATTAATCACCACTGGCCCAACACACTTGAGCATCCCTAATGTGCTTCACATACCTTATACTTCCTTTTCAATAGTCTATATCCCTCTTCTCCTCTCCCCTCCCTGCCTTCTCTCCTCTCCTCAGCTCTAGCCCCCTCCCTTCACTCCTTCAATGATTTTATCACTACCAGACCTCATAAGCTGTCAATGATAGCAAGACACTGTTGAATGTTGCCCTTGTCCCTGTTTCTTTTTTCTTTTTTTCCCCCTTGTTCCCCCCCTCTTGTTTGCAAGAATTCTCAGTAACCTTGATATCCTGCAAACATTGTTAACTAAGTACACTATGGAAGATACTAACTCTTAGTTACTTAAATGGACGATACTGTTTATTAAGCAAAGATGCAAGTTTCTCACCTTGATAAGGACTGCCTTCAAGAGAACTCTCTATTCTTCAATGTTAAATATGGTTTACTGAACCATTTGCAGGTTTTATTCTTGTTACCTGTTTCTTATTCATGTTGTACACTTTGAAAAACTAATAAAAATATGTAATTACAAATTCTTACATGGATGTCCCTTTAATTTTTTTTAGCTTCTTCAAATCTGAATGACTGTTCTAGTTCACCATTCATTCAACCAAAGTTTGAAAGTGACCTTCTCTGGCTTTACCAGGGAATTAAACAATTTTGTAGGATAAAATAGTAGAAGCTGCAAACATTCAAAATGCAATTGTCTATGTTTTATTATGCAAAGACATTTCTATAGCCTGCACTCAGTGAAAATCATTGGCGTTTTACTATATCTAGATTTAGCTATTGGTAGTTAAATGCAGACCACTTCTTGAAAATCTCCTTTATTAAATCTGGCAGTGAATAAAATCTCAAGTTCCTTCATAAATACAAGTAAGCCAAAAATGTATTCCACTGTTGAAAGAACTATTAATTATATGAGCAATTAGCAATAAAACATTACCTTACGGATTTGGATGCTCCATTCTAATTTTACCATTCACGAACGTAGTCATAACCTGCATCTTAAGTTCCTATTTAAAATGCACCATGAGGGCCATAACCAATTAATTTCGTTTTAAAAAAACTGTGATTTTATAGTGCTTGAAAAATTCTTGGAAACCTCTATTAGGAGTATTTCATCTCACCTGTCATGATTTCTTATACCACTTTGCATCCATTAAGCAGTTTATTTCAATACATGTTAAGCCAGATTCCTTTTCACTTCTTGTATATTGCTGTATACATTCTGATATACACTGTCAAAAATTCTATTGAATTGCATGGCACCAAAATTGCACTGTGTGCTCTGTTATTTATAAAAACAATACCATATGGTGAATGCACTTCTTTGTAACAGGATTTTATTTTAAATATGGGACAATTTTTCTCTACATGACTTAAATAGTTAACGTGTTATCTAAAATTACTCCCATAAAATGGTCAAATGGAAAAGCCTGTGTAATCATATATTATATAAAAACATTTTAGTGTTGGTAAAGTTATTTTATATGAAAAGAATTGAGCTGTCGTACTGCATTTAAGTTGTCTGATAAGAAACAATAGGGAATGTAAAACCATAGCAATATTTTTGATGCTAAAAAATAAAAGTTTGTATATATTTTTAAGACTATACCAGATAGTCATTTTGAAAGCTGTTTTGTAGCATTTGCAGCAATGCAGTTTTCTTGGATCTGGAACAAATGTCACAAGAAGAGACATGTTTGGTAACTTGATATGTTAATCCAAGCCACCAGAAATGTCAGGGTAGTAGGTAGATTGTTTTGAGTGGAGCATCATGAACAACACATAATATTTCTAGTTGAAAAGGAGGAAGTACATATAATCTATCCTGAAAATAAAGTTCCTACCAGTTATTGAATTTGAGATCACAAAGAAGAGTCAGTAGTAAGGAAACAATGTTATGGGAGATCTGACTTGGGAGCCACAGTGATATCAGTCAGTTAAGAATGAGTATGAGACAAGGCATCTGCCTTTCCATTACTAGATCCAAGCCGGTAAGTAATATGAAACTGGAATATAGAAAAGAACAACACCCGGCAAGTTTGTCAGGGGCGTAAGCATCGAGCTGAATGAAGGAAATCCAAATTTTTGTGGTCTGTATATACAGGGAGTGCAGAATTATTAGGCAAATGAGTATTTTGACCACATCATCCTCTTTATGCATGTTGTTTTACTCCAAGCTGTATAGGCTCGAAAGCCTACTACCAATTAAGCATATTAGGTGATGTGCATCTCTGTAATGAGAAGGGGTGTGGTCTAATGACATCAACACCCTATATCAGGTGTGCATAATTATTAGGCAACTTCCTTTCCTTTGGCAAAATGGGTCAAAAGAAGGACTTGACAGGCTCAGAAAAGTCAAAAATAGTGAGATATCTTGCAGAGGGATGCAGCACTCTTAAAATTGCAAAGCTTCTGAAGCGTGATCATCGAACAATCAAGCGTTTCATTCAAAATAGTCAACAGGGTCGCAAGAAGCGTGTGGAAAAACCAAGGCGCAAAATAACTGCCCATGAACTGAGAAAAGTCAAGCGTGCAGCTGCCAAGATGCCACTTGCCACCAGTTTGGCCATATTTCAGAGCTGCAACATCACTGGAGTGCCCAAAAGCACAAGATGTGCAATACTCAGAGACATGGCCAAGGTAAGAAAGGCTGAAAGACGTCCACCACTGAACAAGACACACAAGCTGAAACGTCAAGACTGGGCCAAGAAATATCTCAAGACTGATTTTTCTAAGGTTTTATGGACTGATGAAATGAGAGTGAGTCTTGATGGGCCAGATGGATGGGCCCGTGGCTGGATTGGTAAAGGGCAGAGAGCTCCAGTCCGACTCAGACGCCAGCAAGGTGAAGGTGGAGTACTGGTTTGGGCTGGTATCATCAAAGATGAGCTTGTGGGGCCTTTTTGGGTTGAGGATGGAGTCAAGCTCAACTCCCAGTCCTACTGCCAGTTTCTGGAAGACACCTTCTTCAAGCAGTGGTACAGGAAGAAGTCTGCATCCTTCAAGAAAAACATGATTTTCATGCAGGACAATGCTCCATCACACGCGTCCAAGTACTCCACAGCGTGGCTGGCAAGAAAGGGTATAAAAGAAGAAAATCTAATGACATGGCCTCCTTGTTCACCTGATCTGAACCCCATTGAGAACCTGTGGTCCATCATCAAATGTGAGATTTACAAGGAGGGAAAACAGTACACCTGTACACATGAACAGTGTCTGGGAGGCTGTGGTTGCTGCTGCACGCAATGTTGATGGTGAACAGATCAAAACACTGACAGAATCCATGGATGGCAGGCTTTTGAGTGTCCTTGCAAAGAAAGGTGGCTATATTGGTCACTGATTTGTTTTTGTTTTGTTTTTGAATGTCAGAAATGTATATTTGTGAATGTTGAGATGTTATATTGGTTTCACTGGTAAAAATAAATAATTGAAATGGGTGTATATTTGTTTTTTGTTAAGTTGCCTAATAATTATGCACAGTAATAGTCACCTGCACACACAGATATCCCCCTAAAATAGCTAAAACTAAAAACAAACTAAAAACTACTTCCAAAAATATTCAGCTTTGATATTAATGAGTTTTTTGGGTTCATTGAGAACATGGTTGTTGTTTAATAATAAAATTAATCCTCAAAAATACAACTTGCCTAATAATTCTGCACTCCCTGTATGGTGAAAGGATGTTCTGCACCTTCCAAAAGGTGTCTCCACTCTTCCAATGCAGATTTGATTGCCAACAGCTCACGATCCCCTACCTCATCATTTAATTTCAGCTGGAGTTAGACATCTAGAAAAGTAGGCAATAGGATGTAAATAATTCTGAGGTGGTCATCATTGAGATAACAAAGCTCCCACAGCATATGCTGATGCGTTAACCTTCAATATATAGGGCAGTGAAGGATCTGTCACAATGGGGGCTTGAGTGAACAGATGCTTGAACTTGTTAAAAGCTGTTTCAGCTTTTGATGGCCAAACAAATTGCTTGTGATAAATTTCCAATAGAAATTGGCAAAGCCAATAAAATGCTTGTTTTGTCACATAAGGCCAAACCTTAATCACTGAGACTTTTAAGAGATCCATTTGTATACCAGTGGGGGACAGAATATATCCCAGGAAATCGATGATATCAACTTCATAAGTATAACACTTTTCCAGTTTTGCATACAGACCGTGACCTTGTAATCTGGAGAGAACCACAGCATATGCCTTTGATGTACACAAGAATGTCACCTAGGTATAACACCACACATGTATCTAACAGGTCTCTGAAAATATCGTTAACCAAAGTTAACAAAAGTTTGAAAAGTAGCTGGGGTGCATGATTAAGGGAAGTAATTTCTGAAATAAATCCTTTTACTCCACTTTATTGCTGCCTTCCTTGCTTGAATCTTGTGTTACATAACCCAAAAGGCATCACTTAATATTTAAAATACCTGTCGCATGTTATGAATGCTGTCTTCCATTTGTCTCCTTTACGTATGCGTACAAGATTATATTCTCCTCAAAATTCGACTTTAGAAAATATTTTTGCTGAGCATAAATGCTCTAAAAGTTCTTGAATTAAAGGAAGAGGATACCTTTTCTTTACTGTAATGTTATTCAGCAGGAGAAGTTGAGGGGTATATTAAACAACCAACACGGTTATATTAATATACTTTTTACCTTTGTGATTACCTTATATCTAAGCCTCGACAGACTGCCCTCTTATTTCAGTTCTTTTGACAGACTTGCATTTTAGCCAATTAGTGCTAAATCAAAAATAACTCTGCGGGAGTGAGTACAATGTTATCTATATGACAAACATGAACTAGTGCCGTCTAGCTGTGAAAAACTGTCAAAATATAAGAGGTGGCCTTCAAGGGCTTCAAAATTAGCATACAAGCCTACCAAGGTTTAGCTTTCAATAAAGAATAGCAAAAGAACAAAGCAAATTTGATGATAATTTTTTTTAATCATCATGTCCCTAAAATTAACATATGTCACAAATAGAACTGGTTTGGGGCTATAAAAAGCAGTAAGCACATACAGTAGGCAGTTACCAGCAAAATAGGTCAGGGTTTTGTTGACATGGTGCTGCTTTTTTAAATGAGGTTTTGAGAGAGGCCCAGTCCACTGAAAGAGAGAGGGGTAAGGGCCCAGAAGGGTTGGACCAATGTCAGATGCAGTAGTGGACCTTCTTAATAGAAGGCTCTGGAGAGAGAGAGAGACAGAGATAGAGAAAGAGAGAGAGAATAAATCATACGCAAGATTGAAGTAAAAAAGAGTCATTGTGAACCTCATTTGCTTATCTTACCCAGAATCCTTTGCTGCATTGGAAACCGTGTAGCTCAGAGGTTTTCTGTTGGAAAAACAAGCCTTCTGGCTTGTCTAGATTTGTTAATGAACTACACAATGAGTTATTTTCTCTAGATTTTGTTATAATGATGCCAAGTATTTATACAGTGGCAGTGAGCGCACTGTCCTGTATAATAATGTGAGTTTCTATATACTATACCCAGATGAATACATTGCTCTGTATAAATATTGTATTTATATTTTGATGAATATATTGTGATGTATAATGATGAAATATCTATACACTAATAGCAAACACTCAGCACTGTTTAATGATAATGAGTATCTATACACAGATAATGAGCACATTAGATATAGACTGACCTACGTATAAACTGGCTGCTATTGGCCCCCCTGCACCTGCTGCACCAATTTGAAGTGGGCGAGCAGTGTAGTTCTTGAAAGATGGGCTAGATAAGCAAGAGTTTGATTGTGAGGTGGAGGTCAACAAAAGAGGAGGTGTTTACAGTGGTGAGAAAAGAAAATCATATATATTCTATCTTTTTTATAGTTGTGTAGATTATATTCCAGGGGAAAACTTTTCACAGAATGTAAAGTTTGATGAATAAAAATGGTATGTAACCTACTACATAGATGTAATATTACTAGTGTAGGGTTTCCTCTTCTTTTAAGAAAACAAATTACAAAACACTGCAAGATTTTATAGTATTTTGCCCTAACTGCATGATTTTATTTACAATATGTAATCAGAATGACCTATTATGCATACATTGGAAAATATAAGTTTTACAAAAAAAATATCCCATATTCATACTGAAAATGTAATATTTTATTTGTGGGCTGTTATTGTTTATTTATTTATTTTGCTTGTTATTTGTTATTTATTTTTTGCATAATAAAAGTTTTAAGTGACTGTATTATTAACAATTTGTTGATTAAAATATGAAACTGGGTTTTATTAAACACCTTTAAATGGCATTCCTTCCTTTCCTTTTAAAAACAAACTGAAACGTTCAAAATTACTAATTCTTTTCACTTTTTAAAATTGGTATTTCAGTCAAAAAGACTGTTGTATCTCATCCATAACGATCAACTTCTCAAGCACTGCTGATTCACTCTACACTCCGTGGCCTTTTATATCTCTGCGGTTGGATGCATATGCCTCCGCTTCATTAGGGAGCACATGAGGTTACATTGAAATCTTAAGATTAAGTTCACCCTGAGAAAATCTATCTTGCCATGCCTGACACAATTTCATAGGATCACTCTGTATCACACATATTACAGTTGTTTTTTAAATGACTGAACATGTCAAATGCTTTCACTTTTTGCATCTCATACTTATATATTCCTGTCTTATTACTACAGGGAATTTTTAAGTATGCAGCTTCAAAACTGATCTTTAATGTGCTCTGTGCAGTGGGGCAGTTGGCATCACAGCAAGAAAAGATTATACACAAATGTTTACTGCTCAAAGACAATTTACCTTGGTAATTGGTAGTGTTAGAAATGTCTTGCTGTTTATATAGTTTTAAAAAAAATATATATATATATTTTTATTTTCCTTGCATTTGCAATTCTACCAAAATGACTAGAACACTATTTGCCCCACTTGGAATTTTATGCAAAATGTGTAGCTAAAGAATATAGAAGAAATTCTGCATTTTAAATGAATGTTTTTATGTTTAATAGCTTTCCACTCTACTGCATTTTTTGTTGTTGTTTAATAATTATTTATTTATTTGTTTATTTATTTATTTTTGCTTCAAGAACTAAATCGGAGGCAGTAATTCAAATATTTATTCCAGAATAAGCTTACTGATATATCTGGCACATATTCTTAAGATGAAAAGAATAGCTTGAGTTAAAGGGACACATGGAAGGAAGCAACTTTTAATAGCTGACAGTTTAAAAACTAAAAAGGAAAATGGACTTACCTGTCAAAAAAAAAAAACAAAGCTTGTGCAGTGTTTGAAAATGCTGAAAGCACAGCCGAAACTAAACTCTTTCCAACCTTAACTGCAGTACTGATTTTTGTGTCCATCACTCCTCTCCTAAGATTATATCATAACATTAACAAAACTGCACCAAAATAAAGTTGCAATAGGCTTTATGACATATTAGTTGAATATTATTCCCAATGATAACAATTTTGCCATTTTCAGTTTTATCTTAATTTAAAGGGATATGAAACAGCCTGTTTCATATTTGAAATAAAAAAGCACTAAATATACAATATATATTATTCCTTATTTTAAATAGATTTTACTTGTTATTTCATTTGTGCAGTGTCCATTACTTCTTATCACAGCCCTACAGGTAGGCTGTGTTATCCATAGTAAGGCTTATCAATCTTGATGTAAAAAAAAATTCTATAGGTACATGAACTGGTTTACTACTAAGGGAACACTAGATAAACAGGGAGCTATTTCTGCCCGTGCTCAGAAAAGGCAAAATGCAACCTAAGTTGTCAGCATGTCATCTCGTTTATCTCCCTGAGAGCAATGGCTACACTGAGAATTTATTAGTGCTCATTTTGCAAAAACAAAGTAAACTATTTGCCATTTTGTTTACTCAATCTCTTTTTTTATGTTTACTTTGATGTAACATATTTTATTTACAAACATGTACATTACTGACTAATCTATCACACATGCCAAAAAACATTTATCATTGCCAGAATACTGCTTATACTTTTCCCCTTATTTCAGTCAATTAGAAATTACACGCAATGGGGGATGTTTATCAACCCGTCAACTATGCTGCATTCGCCGGCACCAATACCCTCGCCTAACCTCGCGACCGCGGACCTGAATACACTCTCCTTATTTATTAAAAAAGCTGTCAAAAAGCCGCGCACCAAGTACAGGGCGATGAGCAGCGGACTGTTGTTAACTAACAGTCATCGATCTCGCTGCTATTCTGCTTTTTCACAACTATATTTATACCCTGTCACTAAACACCGCCACTATACTCCCAGACCCGCCGCAACTCTAATAAAGTTATTAACCCCTATCCCTCCGCTCCCGGACCCCGCCGCCACTTTAATAAAGTTATTAACCCCTATAACTCTGCTCCATGAGCCCACCACAACTCTAATAAAGTTATTAACCCCTATCCCTCCACTCCCGGAGCCCACCGCAACTAACTAAGGCCTAGATTTGGAGTTTGGCGTTAGCCGTGAAAACCAGCGTTAGAGGCTCCTAACGCTGGTTTTAGGCTAACTCCGGTATTTGGAGTCACTCAAAAAGGGTCTAACGCTCACTTTTCAGCCGCGACTTTTCCATACCGCAGATCCCCTTACGTAAATTGCGTATCCTATCTTTTCAATGGGATTTTTCTAACTCCGGTATTTAGAGTCGTGTCTGAAGTGAGCGTTAGAAATCTAACGACAAAACTCCAGCCGCAGAAAAAAGTCAGTAGTTAAGAGCTTTCTGGGCTAACGCCGGTTTATAAAGCTCCTAACTACTGTACTCTAAAGTACACTAACACCCATAAACTACCTATGTACCCCTAAACCGAGGTCCCCCCACATCGCCACCACTCGATTACATTTTTTTAACCCCTAATCTGCCGACCGCCACCTACGTTATATTTATGTACCCCTAATCTGCTGCCCCTATCCCCGCCGACCCCTGTATTACATTTATTAACCCCTAACCTGCCCCCCACAACGTCGCCGCCAGCTACTTAAAATAATTAACCCCTAATCTTCCGACCGCAAAGCGCCGCCACCTACGTTATCCCTATGTACCCCTAATCTGCTGCCCCTAACACCGCCGACCCCTATATTGTATTTATTAACCCCTAATCTGCCCCCCTCAACGTCGCCGACACCTGCCTACACTTATTAACCCCTAATCTGCCGAGCGGACCTGAGCGCTACTATAATAAATGTATTAACCCCTTAACTAATTACACCTACTCTAAGCCGCCTAATAAAATAACAAAGCCCCCCAAAATAAAAAATGCCCTACCCTATTCTAAATTACTAAAGTTAAAAGCTCTTTTACCTTACCAGCCCTGAACAGGGCCCTTTGCGGGGCATGCCCCAAGAAGTTCAGCTCTTTTGCCTGTAAAAAAAACCATACAATACCCCCCCCCAACATTACAACCCACCACCCACATACCCCTAATCTAACCCAAACCCCCTTAAATAAACCTAACACTAAGCCCCTGAAGATCTTCCTACCTTGTCTTCACCATACCAGGTTCACCGATCGGTCCAGAAGAGCTCCTCCGATGTCCTGATCCAAGCCCAAGCGGGGGGCTGAAGATGTCCATGATCCGGTAGAAGTCTTCATCCAAGCAGGGCAGAAGAGGTCTTCCATCCGATTGAAGTCTTCATCCAAGTGGGGCAGAAGAGGTCTTCCACCCGATTGAAGTCTTCATCCAGGCGGCATCTTCTATCGACATCCATCTGGAGCGGAGCGGCAGCATCCTGAAGACCTCCGACGCGGAACATCCATCCTGGCCGATGACTGAACGACGAATGACGGTTCCTTTAAATGACGTCATCCAAGATGGCGTCCCTTGAATTCCGATTGGCTGATAGGATTCTATCAGCCAATCGGAATTAAGGTAGGAATATTCTGATTGGCTGATGGAATCAGCCAATCAGAATCAAGTTCAATCCGATTGGCTGATCCAATCAGCCAATCAGATTGAGCTCGCATTCTATTGGCTGTTCCGATCAGCCAATAGAATGTGAGCTCAATCTGATTGGCTGATCGGATCAGCCAATCGGATTGAACTTGATTCTGATTGGCTGATTCCATCAGCCAATCAGAATATTCCTACCTTAATTCCGATTGGCTGATAGAATCCTATCAGCCAATCGGAATTCGAGGGACGCCATCTTGGATGACGTCATTTAAAGGAACCGTCATTCGTCGTTCAATCGTCGGCCAGGATGGATGTTCCGCGTCGGAGGTCTTCAGGATGCTGCCGCTCCGCTCCAGATGGATGTCGATAGAAGATGCCGCCTGGATGAAGACTTCAATCGGATGGAAGACCTCTTCTGCCCCGCTTGGATGAAGACTTCAATCGGATGGAAGACCTCTTCTGCCCCGCTTGGATGAAGACTTCTACTGGATCATGGACATCTTCAGCCCCCCGCTTGGGCTTGGATCAGGACATCGGAGGAGCTCTTCTGGACCGATCGGTGAACCTGGTATGGTGAAGACAAGGTAGGAAGATCTTCAGGGGCTTAGTGTTAGGTTTATTTAAGGGGGGTTTGGGTTAGATTAGGGGTATGTGGGTGGTGGGTTGTAATGTTGGGGGGGGGGTATTGTATGGTTTTTTTTACAGGCAAAAGAGCTGAACTTCTTGGGGCATGCCCCGCAAAGGGCCCTGTTCAGGGCTGGTAAGGTAAAAGAGCTTTTAACTTTAGTAATTTAGAATAGGGTAGGGCATTTTTTATTTTGGGGGGCTTTGTTATTTTATTAGGGGGCTTAGAGTAGGTGTAATTAGTTTAAAATTGTTGTAATATTTTTCTTATGTTTGTAAATATTTTTTTATTTTTTGTAACTTAGTTCTTTTTTATTTTTTGTACTTTAGTTAGTTTATTTCATTGTAGTAATTTGTAGATATTGTATTTAATTAATGTATTGATAGTGTAGTGTTAGGTTTAATTGTAACTTAGGTTAGGATTTATTTTACATGTAATTTTGTTATTATTTTAACTAGGTAACTATTAAATAGTTCTTAACTATTTAATAGCTATTGTACCTGGTTAAAATAATTACAAAGTTGCCTGTAAAATAAATATTAATCCTAAAATAGCTACAATGTAATTATAATTTATATTGTAGCTATATTAGGGTTTATTTTACAGGTAAGTATTTAGCTTTAAATAGGAATAATTTATTTAATAAGAGTTAATTTATTTCGTTAGATTAAAATTATATTTAACTTAGGGGGGGTGTTAGTGTTAGGGTTAGACTTAGCTTTAGGGGTTAATACATTTATTAGAATAGCGGTGAGCTCCGGTCAGCAGATTAGGGGTTAATGTTTGAAGTTAGGTGTCAGCGATGTTAGGGAGGGCAGATTAGGGGTTAATACTATTTATTATAGGGTTAGTGAGGCGGATTAGGGGTTAATAACTTTATTATAGTAGCGGTCCGCTCGGCAGATTAGGGGTTAATAAGTGTAGGCAGGTGGAGGCGACGTTGTGGGAGGCAGATTAGGGGTTAATAAATATAATATAGGGGTCGGCGGTGTTAGGGGCAGCAGATTAGGGGTACATAAGGATAACATAGGTTGCGGCGGTTTACGGAGCGGCAGATTAGGGGTTAAAAATAATATGCAGGGGTCAGCGATAGCGGGGGCGGCAGATTAGGGGTTAATAAGTGTAAGGTTAGGGGTGTTTAGACTCGGGGTACATGTTAGAGTGTTAGGTGCAGACGTAGGAAGTGTTTACGCATAGCAAACAATGGGGCTGCGTTAGGAGCTGAACGCGGCTTTTTTGCAGGTGTTAGGTTTTTTTCAGCTCAAACAGCCCCATTGTTTCCTATGGGGGGATCGTGCATGAGCACGTTTTTGAGGCTGGCCGCGTCCGTAAGCAACTCTGGTATCGAGTGTTGAAGTTGCGTTAAAAATGCTCTACGCTCCTTTAGCCTAACGCAGCCTTTATGTGGACTCTCAATACCAGAGTTATTTTTATGGTGCGGCCAGAAAAAAGCCGGCGTTAGCTACGCGGGTCCTTACCGTCAAAACTCTAAATCTAGCCGTAAATGTATTAACCCCCAAACCTTTGGCCTCCCTCATCACTACCACTTACTAAACCTATTAACCCCTAAACCGCCAGCCCCCCACATCACCATAAACTACATAAAGCTATTAACCCCTAAACCTAACAACCCCCTAACCTTACATTAAATATTAACTCGTCCCTATCTTATAATAAATTTAAATTTACATTTAGAATTAAAATAAACTATATTAAACTATTAATTAACCTGGCCTAACTATTATACTAAATTACATTAAACTACAAATTAAATTAACTATATTATATATTTAAAAACCTAACCCTACTCAAGTTATTTAAATCTACAATAAAGAATTAATAAGTTACCAAAAAATAACAACTAAGTTACACAAATTAAAAAACACTAAGTTACACAAAATAAAAAACACTAAGTTACACAAATTAAAAAAGAAATGATCAAATATTTAATCTAATTACACCTAATCTAATAGCCCTATCAAAATAAAAAAGCCCCCCCCCCCCAAACAGTAAAACCCACCACCCAGACAACCAAACCCCCCAAATAAAATCCTATCTAAAAAACCTAAGCTCCCCATTGCCCTGAAAAGGGCATTTGGATGGGCATTGCCCTTAAAAGGGCATTTAGCTCTTTTTCCGCCCAAAGTCCCTAACCTAAAATTAAAACCCACCTAATAAACCCTTAAAACAACCTAACACAAACCCCCGAAGATCCACTTACAGTTTTCGAATACCCGACATCAATCCTCATCCAATCGGCAGAAGTCCTCAGCGAAGCCGGCAGAAGTCTTCATCCATGCGGGCCAAAGTCTTCATCCAACCGGGCAGAAGTCTTCATCCAGACGTTATCTTCTATCTTGGCCTAAAAAAAAAAAAGCTTGTAATACCGGCGCAATGGAAGTCCCATTGAAAAAAGACTTTACGAAAATTGCGTAAGTGAATTTGCGGGACAGCTGTACCTACAAGACTCGTAATAGAAGTGGTAGTAAAAAAGCAGCGTTATAACCCATAATGCTGTTTTTTTTACTCTTAACGCAAAACTCATAATCTAGCCGAATGTTTCTAGTAGTTATGAGTTTTACACTACAAAGCCGTAGCTTATAAGACATAACTAAAGTGCTAAAATGTACACTAACACCCATAAACTACCTATTAACCCCTAAACCGAGGCCCTCCCGCATCGCAAACACTAAAAGAAAATGATTAACCCCTAATCTGCCGCTCCCAACATCGCCGCCACTAGAATACACATATTAACCCCTAAACCGGCGCACTCCCGCCCTGCAAACACTAGTTAAATATTATTAACCCCTAATCTGCTGTCCCTAACATCGCCACCACCTACCTACATTTATTAACCCCTAATCTGCCACCCCAACGTCGCCGCCACTATACTAAATTTATTAACCCCTAAACCTATTTCTAAACCCTAACCCTAACACCCCCTAACTTAAAAATAATTAAAATAAATCTAACTAAAAAATCCTATCATTAACTAAATAATTCCTATTTAAAACTAAATACTTACCTGTAAAATAATTCCTAAGCTAGCTACAATATAACTAATAGTTACATTGTATCTAGCTTAGGGTTTATTTTTATTTTACAGGCAAGTTTGTATTTATTTTAACTAGGTAGACTAGTTACTAAATAGTTATTAACTATTTACTAACTACCTAGCTAAAATAAATACAAATTTACCTGTAAAATAAAACCTAACCTGAGTTACAAAAACACCTAACCTTACACTATAATTAAATAAATTACATAAAATAAATACAATTAACTAAATTAAAAAAAAAATAACACTAAATTACACAAAATAAAAAATGAATTATCCCCAAATCTGCCGCCCCCAACGTCGCCGCCACTATACTAAATTTATTAACCCCTAAACCTAATTCTAACCCTAAACCTAACACCCCCTAACTTAAATATAATTCAAATAAATCTAAATAAAAATTCATATCATTAACTAAATAATTCCTATTTAAAACTAAATACTTACCTATAAAATAAACCCTAAGCTAGCTACAATATAACTAATAGTTACATTGTATCTAGCTTAGGTTTTATTTTTATTTTACAGCTAAGTTTGTATTTATTTTAACTAGGTAGACTAGTTAGTAAATAGTTATTAACTATTTACTAACTACCTAGCTAAAATAAATACAAATTTACCTGTAAAATAAAACCTAACCTGAGTTACACTAACACCTAACCTTACAGTACAATTAAATAAATTACCTAAATTAAATACAATTAACTAAATTAAATACAAATACCTAAATTACAAAAACAAACAAACACTAAATTACACAAAATAAAAAACAAATTACAAGATATTTAAACTAATTACACCTAATCTAATAGCCCTATCAAAATAAAAAAAGCCCCCCAAAATAAAACCCCCCTAGCCTAAACTAAACTACCAATAGCCCTTAAAAGGGCCCTTTGCGGGGCATTGACCCAAAGAAATCAGCTCTTTTACCTGAAAAATAAATGCAAACAACCCCCCCCAACAGTAAAACCCACCACCCACACAACCAAACCCCCAAATAAAACCCTAACTAAACAAACCTAAGCTCCCCATTGCCCTGAAAAGGGCATTTGTATGGGCATTGCCCTTAAAAGGGCATTTAGCTCTATTGCGGCCCAATAGTGTGGTGGGTGGTGGGTTTTACTGTTGGGGGGGTTGTTTGTATTTTTTTACAGGTAAAAGAGCTGATTTCTTTGGGGCAATGCCCCGCAAAAGGCCATTTTAAGGGCTATTGGTAGTTTAGTTTAGGCTAGGTTTTTTTATTGGGGGGGGCTTTTATTATTTTGATAGGGCTATTAGATTATGTGTAATTAGTTTAAATATCTTGTAATTTGTTTTTTATTTTGTGTAATTTAGTGGTTTAGGTAATTTAGGTATTTATATTTAATTTAGTTAATTATATTTAATTTAGGTAATTTATTTAATTGTACTGTAAGGTTAGGTGCTAGTGTAACTCAGGTTAGGTTTTATTTTACAGGTAAATTTTTATTTAATTTAGCTAGGTAGTTAGTAAATAGTTAATAACTATTTACTAACTAGTCTAACTAGTTAAAAAAAAAAAAACTTAGCTGTAAAATAAAAATAAAACCTAAGCTAGATACAATGTAACTATTAGTTATATTGTAGCTAGCTTAGGGTTTATTTTATAGGTAAGTATTTCGTTTTAAATAGGAATTATTTAGTTAATGATAGGAATTTTTATTTAGATTTATTTGAATTATATTTAAGTTAGGGGGTGTTAGGGTTAGACTTAGGTTTAGGGGTTAATAAATTTAGTATAGTGGCGACGACGTTGGGGGCGGCAGATTTGGGGTTAATAATATTTAACTAGTGTTTGCAATGCGGGATTGCGGCGGTTTAGTGGTTAATATGTTTATTATAGTGGCGGCGATGTTAGAGGCGGCAGATTAGGGGTTAAAAAGTGTAGGTAGGTTGCAGCGACATTGGGGGGCGGCAGATTAGGGGTTAATAAATATAATGTAGGTGTTGGCGATGTTGGGGGCAGAAGATTAAGGGTTAATAAATATAATGTAGGTGTTGGCGATGTCGGATGCGGCATATTAGGGGTTAATAAGTATATTGTAGGTGTCAGCGATGTCAGGGTTGGCAGATTAGGGGTTAATAAGTGTAAGATTAGGGGTGTTTAGACTCTGGGTTTATGTTAGGGTGTTAGGTGCAAACATAAATTTAGTTTCCCCATAGGAATCAATGGGGCTGCGTTACTGAGTTTTACGCTGCTTTTTTGCAGGTGTTAGACTTTTTTTCAGCTGGCTCTCCCCATTGATGTCTATGGGGAAATTGTGCACGAGCACGTACAACCAGCTCACTGCTGATTTAAGCAGCGATGGTATTGGAGTGCGGTATGGAGCTCAATTTCGCTCTACGCTCACTTCTTGCCTAATAACGCCGGGTTTCTGAAAACCTGTAATACCAACGTTGTAGGGAAGTGAACGGTGACAATAACGTGCAAGTTAGCACCGCACCCCTCATAACGCAAAACTCGTAATCTAGCCGATTTTTTTTTTATATAATATTTATTATCTGTATATATGTAGCCTTGAAATTTCTGTCTGGGAGGGACCTTAGTGGTGCAGTATAACTATACTCAGTCTTGTCATGGCTTTTGACATTAAATTGTCTTTAGCGACCTCACCTTGTTCCTCAACCAATTTAAATCCTTCTACTCAGCTGTTTCTATTTCAGTTAATGATTGCGTTTCAACCTACATAGTAAATTGATGATCATTAGCACCTGTTTGGTATAATTGTTTAATCATGCACCTGACTATGGGCCATATTGCAAGTGGAGCGGTATTTTGCGCTTCCGCTAATTGTGCTAGAAGTACATTTTTCACGCGAACAATAACCTATACCCCCATAAAAGTCAATGGAGAAAAAAAGTGCTCGCACTCAAACACGATCACACATTTTCATATGCGCAAGTCTGATTGCATATTCTAATATGTGCAAACCCTACATGAAAATATGACTATTGCATTAATTTGTTTTCATCTACCTAATGGCAAATGGCTCCAATGCACTTATATATATGTCTATATACTGTATGTATACATATGTATTTGTTTTTATATGTGTATATATGTCTGTAAATACATATATACAAATATAAATACATAAATACATATGAACACATATATATATATATATATATATATATATATATACACACAAATATATCCATCTTTAGACATGTATATGTATGTATCTCAAGGTTAAAGTCCTTTACCTGCCTTTTTTTCTAACACCTGAGATCTCATATCTTTGAGCTCTTATGACTTTTGTGTGCAATATTTTATCAGATAATGTTATTATGAGTGTAACTATACTTTGTAATGTACTTTTGATGTGTTTTGTGCAACTTTTTTGACTTGCGTAACAGTTGACCATAGCTCTAAGATTTAGGTAAGGATTCTAGTGTAAATCACTCAATTTTTTAGTGCAAAATGGAGAGTTGTGGTATAGGCTAAAACGCTAGCGGTATAGCCGTACCACAATTACGCTCGCAAAAGCCAATTTTTCAGCGATATATAGCCGTACCGCAACACTTGTAATCTAGGTCATTATGTAGAATGAGTTGAGCAAGTGGAATATATAGCGAGGATTATCAAGCCTGGAAAACTGTGTTACCCATGAGAGGAATACAGGGCAAAAAACTAATGAAACTAAGTGTAGTGTTACAAACATTCAAACAGGAAGAGTTCAAATAATAATCTAAATTAAATTAGTTACCGCTCATAAATATGGATATCTAGCATTGTGAGAACCATGGAACCACCTGGCTTAATAGGTTGCTAAGCAGAGGGACTATATACTGTAGTCAATTAGGGTATATATTATTTAGGAACTCTCAGTAAAATCATTATCTGCTTATTTCTGAGCAAGTCATGTGAAGGACATGTTAGATAATAAAGTATTTTTTATAAGTAACCAGATAAAAGAAGTCGCTTGTAAGCATCTTGTGATATTTGTATTTTAAAGGTCTAGAGCTGTAGTACGCTCACAGATGAAAAAAACACTGTAACATATATTAAACTAAAGTGGAAACATGTATAGCCCGCCCACCTTGGCCGCTGACAGAGGGGCACACCCTGAACCACCTCATTAGATGAAATTTATAATCACATATCTAACCATCTGGACCATGTGCTGTAATAATGTTGCATTATGAGTGCTTCAAGCTCTAGGTAGGATATAAGTGAGATAACTTTTGCAACTAGGGATGCTGACTCTGTAACAAAGCATTGCAAACCATATAAGTTTACTGACTTTTTAATTAGAAAAGGAGAAAAGGAGAAATATATCATACAAGGTAAACCACCCCATCTTTTTATTACTTATATTAAAAAAGGAAGTGGTATTTAAGATTAAATATATATTTTTTTTCCAATTTATAATTGTGATAATACTTTCAAATAATTATTCAAGGGATTAAATGATTAGTTAATATATATATATATATATATATATATATATATATATATATATATATATATATATATATATATATATATATATATATATATATATATATAAAAATTATAGGTCTCAAAATCATGTGTTCCTAAATATAAATCCATTTCATTTCTGTTTTGTCTAAATCATTTTTACTGTCACTCCCTCTCCAATGCTGTTGTACTTTTCTAATTGCAAGGAATTTTATTAAAAATTTGGGGTCTGAATTATATTTTATTTTGAAATGTTGGGATACCATGTTTTTAATGAAACCTTTTTTTTATCTTGTAGACATTTTCTTCTGATCTTTCACTCAAAAGTCTTGATATACACCCCACATATTGTAATTTGCAAAAACACTCCAATAAATATATCACGTTTTTGGTATTGCAGGTTAAAATGATAGTAAATCAGAGCATTTAAAAAATGCTAGGATTTACCATCACTAAAAATAAAGAGGATTTTCAATGATCCCTTATTCAAAAAAGGGTGCTAAACTCACCTTTTCTGTGCCACGGCTCCTTGCTAAAGTCAGAGCCTCCGGCCACCTAGTGCATAGTGTTCTTCTCTCAATAAGGTCAAATTTCCATCTCTAAACTAATAGCCATGCTTGTCATCTGACAATGTTCTGTATGCTAGCATGGCTATTGGTTTAGAGCTGGAAACGTCACCTCATTGGTAAAGAGCGATGTGCTGCTGACTTTAGTTAAGAGCCGCAGCACAGAAAGGGTGAATTTAGCAGCCTTGTTTTTTTAAGTGATCCCTGAAACTCCACTTATTTTTAGTGATGGTAAATGCTAGCATTTTAAAACACTCGGATTTACCATAACTTTAATACTTTATTTATATAAAAAAAAAATATTGTCCGAACAAGACATGAAAGTTTGTGTGCATTTTACATCATAACCAAATGATATCCAACTTAAATAACCTCCACATTTATAAAAACATGGTTTGACATTGCTTAACGAAGTAGAGTTTTTACTAGTATTTCTTAGATAGCTTCTAGTCAATTTGTCTTTTAGATTGTGAGCGCTTCTAAATATTAAATTAGATTAATCCTGTGTAACCTCATTTAAACCAGGATAACATTTTAACATATTTAATGTTTTTGGATTATCTCTCTTACTTCTCTATTTTGATTACTATAATCTAAAATTATAGGACCTACTTTTTTATGTTATTTTCTGTGATTTTATCAGCTTCATTTTACTTTTGTATCTTGAAAATTCTTTCCTGTCTTGCTTCCCTAGTTCTTCAATAATTGTGTTTAAATGCCTTTCATTATATTACATCTCAATGAATCTCTCTTTCATTACATTAGCTTGTTCTTTAAATACCTCTGATTCTGAACAATTCATTTTTAATCAATAAAAATGGCCTTTGGGGACATTCATAAGCCAATTTCATAAGTGCCAGCTTTTGGTTTCAATTAAATTATTTACATCAACCTTTTTTTAAAAAAAATCTTTGCTTTTATTAATCAATTTTCAATATTTATTTCCAGATCTAGAAAGGTTAAAGAAGTTTGACTACAATCCCATGTTAGCTTGATCTGCCATTTGTAATTATTCAAATAATTCATTCTTGTTTCCAAATTCGTACTCTAGTCATTCGCACCATAGATATAACAGTCTTCGCAAGCTAACATATACATATTGGCATAACTTATACACATTGGTAAACTTGGTGCCCATAGCAGTACCAATTGTCTGAGGGTAATAATCATCCCCGTACCAGAAAATGTTGGCCTCATGTATTGCCTGGATCCCTCTAAAATGAACTCTAGTTGGGATTTGGAAACATTGACATCATTGCTTAATACCTGTTTAACAGTTGTTATACATTTTCTTTTTTTATACTTGTGTATAGGGGGGGGGGGTACATCTGTTACTAAAAAGTAGTTATTTTTCCAATTGATTTTTCCTAAATTTAGTATTACATTTAATGTGATTTTTAAATGTGCCTTAGTTTTGGCTACATATGGTTGGAGGAATTTATCTATGTACATTGAAAGATTGCTCATTATTGATTCAACTCCGGAAACAATCAGTCTGGAAGATCTTTTAGACAATTATGTATTTTGGGCAAGATGTAAAATGTTGATATTTTTTGGAACTTTACATTTAAAAAATCATATATTTATTTATTTATTTATTTCAAATGCCCTCTTTAAACCATTTATTAATATATTAAATTAGTCTTTCTTTATATTTTTGCATTGGATCATTCTTTAATAATTTATACATGTTTTCATCCTTCAACTGTTTCAAACATTTCTCTTCATACTTATTTATTTCCATAATAACTACTCCTCCCTTATCAGCAGGCATTATCACAATTTCTTTATTTTCTTGTAAGTCTTCTAATGCTTCCCTCTCTTCAAGTTCAAGAAACATTTACATAGGGGTTGATTTCAAACTTAAAAGGGAAGAACTTATCACTTAAATCTACATGTTTAATCCCTGTATATATCTGATTTTGTGGTTGAATGGGAATATTTTGAAAACATTTTTTTAAAGTCAAATTTCGCAAAAACTTATTTAGAGAAATGTAGGTTTTAAATTTGTTCAGTTTGTTTCACTTTTTCTAGATTTCTCCTTACATTCTGAAGTTTCTTCATAAGGTACTACGTTTTCCTCTTTATATTTAATTTCCTCATCTATATGTTCCAAACTTTACTTCCTTTCAATAATTATCAATTTAATTAATGCAATTTTAAAATTTTCTAATACAATATTCCATCTGGTTATGAACTCTAGATTATCCTCACCAAACGCTGTTTTTTTACTTACCCTTAAACCCCTTGGTGTTATATTTTCTTTTAATCACCTTTCAAGGGTAATAATTTCTAAATCAAATTTGGTTTCTTAAATAAATATTTTTTCCAAAATTTTTATTAATGCCTCTATATTTTGATCACCATTATCTCTAGTGTAATCATAAAAAAGAAATGTCCAGATTAGATGCTCGGCATTTACCCATCTCAAACAAAGACATAGTGCTTGTGATTACAACATAAAATAAACTAATTTTTATATATATATATATATATATATATATATATATATATATATATATATATATATATATATACATATAAATAGTATATAACCCTGTGTTAGTGACACAAAATAAATCTATAAAATGAAAAAAACTAAAATATGACAGTAACAAAACAAAGTGCACTGATAAAAAGGGTTAAATACAATAACCACTAAATTCTTACGCCTAGATTACGAGTTTGGCATTGAGAGGTCCCAAAGCTGCTTTTTAACGCCCGCTGGTATTACGAGTCAGGCAGGAAAGGGTCTACCGCTCACTTTTCTTCCGCAACTCGAGGCTACCGCAAATCCCCTTACGTCAATTGCGTATCCTATCTTTTTAATGGGATTTGCCTAACGCTGGTATTACGAGTCTTGGAAGAAGTGAGCGGTAGACCCTCTCCTGTCCAGACTCCTAATGCATTTAAAAGTCAGTAGTTAAGAGTTTTATGGGCTAACGCCGGAATTAAACAAAATAAATTTACTACAATTAAATAAATTATTCCTATTTAAAACTAAATACTTACCGATAAAATAAACCCTAAGATAGCTACAATATAGCTAATAGTTACATTGTAGCTAGCTTAGGATTTATTTTTATTTTACAGACAACTTTGTATTTATTTTAACTAGGTACAATAGTTATTAAATAGTTATTAACTATTTAATAACTACCTAGCTAAAATAAATACATGCATTTAAAAGTCAGTAGTTAAGAGTTTTATGGGCTAACGCCGGAACATAAAGCTCTTAACTAAAGTGCTACAAAGTACACTAACACCCATAAACTACCTATTAGCCCCTAAACCGAGGCCCCCCCATCACAAACACTATAATAACATTTTTTAACCCCTAATCTTCCGACTGGACATCGCCGCCACCTACATTATACTTATGAACTCCTAATCTGCTGCCCCTAACATCGCCGACACCTACATTATATTTATTAACCCCTAATCTGCCACCCCCAATGTCGCTGCAACCTAACTACACTTATTAACCCCTAATCTGCTGACCGGACATCGCTGCCACTTTAATAAATGTATTAACCTCTAAACCGCTGTACTCCCGCCTCACAAACACTAGTTAAATTTTATTAACCCCTAATCTGGCATCCTTAACATCTCCGACACCTACCTACATTTATTAACCCCTAATCTGCCGACCTCAACGTCGCCACTACTATAATACATTTATTAACCCCTAAACCGAAGTCTAACCCTAAGTCTAACCCCCCTAACTTAAATATAATTTAAATTAAACAAAATAAATTTACTACAATTAAATAAATTATTCCTATTTAAAACTAAATACTTACCGATAAAATAAACCCTAAGATAGCTACAATATAGCTAATAGTTACATTGTAGCTAGCTTAGGATTTATTTTTATTTTACAGACAACTTTGTATTTATTTTAACTAGGTACAATAGTTATTAAATAGTTATTAACTATTTAATAACTACCTAGCTAAAATAAATACATGCATTTAAAAGTCAGTAGTTAAGAGTTTTATGGGCTAACGCCGGAACATAAAGCTCTTAACTAAAGTGCTACAAAGTACACTAACACCCATAAACTACCTATTAGCCCCTAAACCGAGGCCCCCCCACATCGCAAACACTATAATAACATTTTTTAACCCCTAATCTTCCGACTGGACATCGCCACCACCTACATTATACTTATGAACTCCTAATCTGCTGCCCCTAACATCGCCAACACCTACATTATATTTATTAACCCCTAATCTGCCACCCCCAACGTCGCTGCAACCTAACTACACTTATTAACCCCTAATCTGCTGACCGGACATCGCCGCCACTTTAATAAATGTATTAACCTCTAAACCGCTGTACTCCCGCCTCACAAACACTAGTTAAATTTTATTAACCCCTAATCTGGCATCCTTAACATCGCCGACACCTACCTACATTTATTAACCCCTAATCTGCCGACCCCAACGTCGCCACTACTATAATACATTTATTAACACCTAAACCGAAGTCTAACCCTAAGTCTAACCCCCCTAACTTAAATATAATTTAAATTAAACAAAATAAATTTACTACAATTAAATAAATTATTCCTATTTAAAACTAAATACTTACCGATAAAATAAACCCTAAGATAGCTACAATATAGCTAATAGTTACATTGTAGCTATCTTAGGATTTATTTTTATTTTACAGACAACTTTGTATTTATTTTAACTAGGTACAATAGTTATTAAATAGTTATTAACTATTTAATAACTACCTAAATAAATACAAAAAATAAATACAAAATTACCTGTAAAATAAATCCTAAATAAATAGAGTAGTGTTAGGTGTAATTGTAACTTAGGTTAGGATTTATTTTACAGGTAATTTTGTACTTATTTTAGCTAGATAGTTATTAAATAGTTAATAACTATTTAATAACTATTGTACCTAGTTAAAATAAATACAAAGTTGCCTGTAAAATAAAAATAAATCATAAGCTAGCTACAATGTAACTATTAGTTATGTTGTAGCTATCTTATGCTTTATTTTATAGGTAAGTATTTAGTTTTAAATAGGAATAATTTATTTAATTGTAGTTATTTTATTTAGATGTATTTAAATTATATTTAAAAATACCGTATTTAAATTATATTTAAATTAGGGGGGTGTTAGGGTTAGGGTTAGACTTAGGTTTAGGGGTTAATAACTTTATTATAGTGGTGGCGACATTGGCGGCGGCAGATTAGGGGTTAATTAATTTAATATAGTTGCAGCGACATTGGGGGTGGCAGATTAGAGGTTAATAAATATTATGTAGGGTTCGGCAATGATAGGGGCAGCAGATTAGGGGTTCATTAGTATAATGTAGGTGGCGGCGGAGTCTGGAGCGGCAGATTAGGGGTTCATAATATAATGCAGGTGTCGGCGATAGCGGGGGCGGCAGATTAGGGGTTAATAAGTGTAAGATTAGGGGTGTTTAGACTCGGGGTTCATGTTAGGGTGTTAGGTGCAGACATAAAATTAATTTCCCCATAGGAAACAATGGGGCTGCGTTAGGAGCTGAACGCTGCTTTTTCAAAGGTGTTAGGTTTTTTTCACCCAGCTCAGACCCATTGTTTTCTATGGGGAAATCGTGCACGAGCATGTTCAGCCACCTTACCGCTGACTTAAGCAACGCTGGTATCGAGGTGAGATGTGGAGCTAAATTTTACTCTCCGCTCACTTTTTTTAGGCTAACGCCGGCTTGCAGAGAGTCTTAAGGGAGTGGTAAGAAAAAAAGGAGCATTAGCACCGCACAGCCTTACCGACAAAACACGTGATCTAGCCATTATTTTGTAGATTGAAAAAAGGTCCAATTTATTCAGTAGATCTTCCAATTGGCAACATTTACTCAAAAAAGAGAGAGTAGAAACAAAGTGCAATATTGTTTCAAAATGTAATAAAACTAACGGCTAGATTACAAGTCTTGCATTAGCCTTAAAACGCAGCATTGAGGGGTCCCAATGCTGCTTTTTAATGCCCGCTGGTATTACGAGTCAGGCAGGAAAGGGTCTACCACTCACTTTTTTCCGCGATTTTAGCATACTGCAAATCCCCTTATGTCAATTGCGTATCCTATCTTTTTAATGGGATTTGCCTAACGCCGGTACTACGATCGCCTGAAAAAGTGAGCGGTAGACCCTCTCCTGTCAAGACTCCTACCGCATTTAAAAGTCAGTAGTTAAGAGTTTTATGGGCTAACGCTGGAACATAAAGCTCTTAACTAAAGTGATAAAAAGTACACTAACACCCATAAACTACCTATTAACCCCTAAACCGAGGCCCCCCCACATCGGAAACACTTAACTAAAATGTTTAACCCCTAATCTGCTGACCAGACATCGCCGCCACTTTAATAAATGTATTAACCCCTAAACCGCCGTAATCCTGCCTCGCAAACACTAGTTAAATTTTATTAACCCCTAATCTGCCATCCCTAACATCGCCGACACCTACCTACATTTATTAACCCCTAATCTTCCACCCACAACGTCGCCGCTACTATATTAAATTTATTAACCTCCTAAACCTAAGTCTAACCCTAAGTCTAACCTCCCCTAACTTAAAAATAATTTAAATACATCTAAATAAATCGACTACAATTAAATAAATTAATCCTATTTAAAACTAAATACTTACCGATAAAATAAACCCTAAGCTAGCTACAATATAACTAATAGTTACATTGTAGCCAGCTTAGGTTTTTTTTATTTTACAGCTGTTTGTATTTATTTTAACTAGGTAGAATAGTTACTAAATAGTTATTAACTATTTAATAACTTCCTAGTTAAAATAAATACAAATTGACCTGTAAAATAAATCCTAACCTAAATTACAATTACACCTAACTCTACACTATCATTAAATTAATTAAATAAATTACCTACAATTACCTACAATTAACTACAATTAAATTAAATAAACTAAAGTACAATAAGATAGAAGATGCCACCTGGATGAAGACTTCTGCCGGTCTGGAGGTCCTCTTCTGGCCGGATCGGATGAAGACTTCTGCCCCTCTGGAGGTCCACTTGTGCCCGTCTGGGTGAAGATGGCGCAAGGTAGGGAGATCTTCAAAGGGGTAGTGTTAGTTTTTTTTAAGGGGGTATTGGGTGGGTTTTAGAGTAGGGTTGGTTTTGTGCGTGGTGGGTTTTAATGTTGGGGGGTTATGTATTTTTTTTTACAGGTAAAAGAGCTGATTACTTTGGGGCAATGCCCCGCAAAAGGCCCTTTTAAAAGCTATTTGTAATTTAGTATAGGGTAGGGCTTTTTTATTTTGGGGGGATTTTTTTATTTTATTAGGGGGATTAGATTATATGTAATTAGTTTTAAAAAAATTGTAATTCTTTTTTATTTTCTGTAATTTAGTGTTGTTGTTTTTTTTGTACTTTAGTTTATTTAATTTAATTGTAGTTAATTGTAGGTAGTTTAGTAAATGAATTTAATGATAGTGTAGTGTTAGGTGTAATTGTTACTTAGGTTAGGATTTATTTTACAGTTATATTTGTATTTATTTTAACTAGGAAGTTATTAAATAGTTAATAACTATTTAATAACTATTGTACCTAGTTAAAATAAATACAAACTTATCTGTAAAATAAAAATAAACCATAAGCTAGATACAATGTAACTATTAGTTATATTGTAGCTATCTTAGGGTTTATTTTAAAGGTAAGTATTTAGTTTTAAATAGGAATAATTTATTTAATTGTAGCAATTTTATTATGAATATTTAAAATTATTTTTAAATTAGGGAAGGTGTTAGGGTTAGACTTAGGTTTAGAGGTTAACAACTTTATTATAGTGGAGGCGACGTTGGCGACGGCAAATTAGGGGTTAATACATTTAATATAGTTGCAGCGATGTTGGGTGACAGATTAGGGGTTCAAAAGTATAATGTAGGTGGAGGCTGTGTCCGGAGCGGCAGATTAGGGGTTAATATTATACAGGGAGTGCAGAATTATTAGGCAAATTAGTATTTTGACCACATCATCCTCTTTATGCATGTTGCCTTACTCCAAGCTGAATAGGCTCGAAAGCCTACTACCAATTAAGCATATTAGGTGATGTGCATCTCTGTAATGAGAAGGGGTGTGGTCTAATGACATCAACACCCTATATCAGGTGTGCATAATTATTAGGCAACTTCCTTTCCTTTGGCAAAATGGGTCAAACGAAGGACTTGACAGGCTCAGAAAAGTCAAAAATAGTGAGATATCTTGCAGAGGGATGCAGCACTCTTAAAATTACAAAGCTTCTGAAGCGTGATCATCGAACAATCAAGCGTTTCATTTAAAATAGTCAACAGGGTCGCAAGAAGCGTGTGGAAAACCAAGGCGCAAAATAACTGCCCATGAACTGAGAAAAGTCAAGCGTGCAGCTGCCAAGATGCCACTTGCCACCAGTTTGGCCATATTTCAGAGCTGCAACATCACTGGAGTGCCCAAAAGCACAAGGTTTGCAATACTCAGAGACATGGCCAAGGTAAGAAAGGCTGAAAGACGTCCACCACTGAACAAGACACACAAGCTGAAACGTCAAGACTGGGCCAAGAAATATCTCAAGACTGATTTTTCTAAGGTTTTATGGACTGATGAAATGAGAGTGAGTCTTGATGGGCCAGATGGATGGGCCCGTGGCTGGATTGGTAAAGGGCAGAGAGCTCCAGTCCGACTCAGACGCTAACAAGGTGGAGGTGGAGTACTGGTTTGGGCTGGTATCATCAAAGATGAGCTTGTGGGGCCTTTTCGGGTTGAGGATGGAGTCAAGCTCAACTCCCAGTCCTACTGCCAGTTTCTGGAAGACACCTTCTTCAAGCAGTGGTACAGGAAGAAGTCTGCATCCTTCAAGCAGGACAATGCTCCATCACACGCGTCCAAGTACCCCACAGCGTGGCTGGCAAGAAAGGGTATAAAAGAAGAAAATCTAATGACATGGCCTCCTTGTTCACCTGATCTGAATCCCATTGAGAACCTGTGGTGCATCATCAAATGTGAGATTTACAAGGAGGGAAAACAGTACACTGCACGCAATGTTGATGGTGAACAGATCAAAACACTGACAGAATCCATGGATGGCAGGCTTTTGGGTGTCCTTGCAAAGAAAGGTGGCTATATTAGTCACTGATTTGTTTTTGTTTTGTTTTTGAATGTCAGAAATGTATATTTGTGAATGTTGAGATGTTATATTGGTTTCACTGGTAAAAATAAATAACTGAAATGGGTATATATTTGTTTTTTGTTAAGTTGCCTAATAATTATGCACAGTAATAGTCACCTGCACACACAGATATCCCCCTAAAATAGCTATAACTAAAATCAAACTAAAAACTACTTCCAAAACTATTCAGCTTTGATATTAATGAGTTTTTTGGGTTCATTGAGAACATGGTTGTTGTTCAATAATAAAATTAATCCTCAAAAATACAACTTGCCTAATAATTCTGCACTCCCTGTAATGTAGGTTGCGGCGATGTCGGTGACGGCAGATTAGGGGTTAATAAGTGTAAGATTAGGGGTGTTTAGACTCGGGGTTCATGTTAGGGTGTTAGGTGCAGACATAAAATGTATTTCCCCATAGGAATCAATGGGGCTGCGTTAGGAGCTCAACGCTGCTTTTTTGCAGGTGTTAGACTTTTTTTCAGCCAGCTCAGCTGCAATGTTTCCTATGGGGAAATTGTGCATGAGCACGGTTTTCCAGCTTACCGCTACCGTAAGCAGCACTGGTATTGAGGTGAGATGTGGAGCTAAATTTTGCTCTACGCTCACCTTTTTGCAGCTAACGCCAGGTTTAAAAAAATCTGTAATACCAGCATTTTCTTAAGGGAGCGGTGAAAAAAAAAAGGCTTGTTAGCAACGCACCCCTATTACCGCAAAACTCATAATCTCGCCGTAAGAATGCCAGCTGGTACTCACATTAAAAGCATTATAGGCCCATGGAAAATCCAGATTTCTTCACAAGAATTTACTAGCATACATTAAAAAACTGATCAAAAAAAGAGGTTCATTCACAAGAGGGTCTTATAATTGGTAGCACATAAAACAGAATGCTCTGTCTACAATACGTGTGCATCTAGAGAACTGTATTTACAAGTTTTACAAATGGCTCAGAGTTTCTGCAGTGCTTACAGCTTGACCGGCATCCACCCCTCCACATGACATTCCTCTTTGCGGAATCCAATGCAATTTTCGCCGCTCCAGAATATGTTGCCAATAGAAAGATCTATTGAATAAATTGGACCTTTTTTCATTTGTAAAATAGTTTTTAACCCTTTTTTATCAGTACACTGTTTTGTTTTTGTCACATTTATATGTGACTATTAAAATATATTAATATTTACTGCCTTGTATGGTTCTACAGCCTGTGAAATCCCACAGGCTGTTCTTTTGGAGTTTAATATTTTATAATGACATCAAATGTATTATATCCTCTGAGAAAGCTACATTTGAACCTCTAAATATGCTTAGTTCAGCCTACCAGAATAAGCAAGCCCACACAATAAAGCATATCATTTTGTATTCCATAACTTTGTTTATAAAATGAAGCATACAGACGCCAGTGGATGCTCCCCAAATCTGTTTTATTTGTTTTGGTGCGGTATTAACACAGAAACTAGATTAGTTCATTAAGACCAGGATAAGCTGCTCATTGAGACAATACCCTTCTAATTAAGGACAAAAGGAATAAATGATTAATGTTTAATGATTTAGGAGAAGCTGGTTTTGATTGCTAATATTTCTGATTACTGAGAAGACATTATTACCGAATTAAACTGATTATTGTCTGTTCTGGTATTTCTATATATATTTCTAAAATGAAACCTGATTGTAAAACTGAGGTTTTGAAATGTGAACCAATTTCTGCATATGTTTTCATATTTATGAAAGGGACATTATATTGGTTTTGTGTAAAAAAATGTACTTGTTCCACAGAGAAGACAAAAGGTAAATTATGTACTGAAAACCTAGGTTACAGAAATTGCTTTTTGGAGTGTGATACAAGTGCAATTTTTACACAAAAGCAATATGTATATAATGTCCCTTTAAGAACAAATTAAATGTTACAATATTAATGGAGAGCTGTCTTTTCCCAGCACATTACAGGATTCCAATAGTATTTTCTCTCATTTTAATATCATGTAGAAGGAGGATAGGTGGGCATGTTTCAAAAGCTCTCTGTCTTACACTGTTTTGGACAATGTGTTCTATCATATAGATTCATTTTATGTTGCAACACTTCCTTCAACTAAAATGAAATAAATATCACATCTGTCTAAGCTTTTATTGAGTCAATAGAATGTTAATATAAGGCAGATGTGTGTTTTTTTACTTTTGTATTAATGTTTTACTTTGATGGCTTTCCCTATGACAACATGAGATATTAAGTTATCTACCTGTACCATTAGTCATATATACACATAGAGATGTGCCAGTCAATGACAGTTATGAGTTTAGAATTATGCTTGCAATAAGAGAAGACTTGTAAATATTTAGTGTCACATATTCAGCCACATTGCCAAAAACATACTGCTAGGTCTTCATTTACAGTGCATTATGTATTTCATATATCAGCATTTAATTAAGCACAACATTAAAAAAACAAAAGAAAACAAAAAACCAGAACCATGTCTATGGAAAATAATGGCTAGATTACGAGTTGTGCGTTAGGGTAAAAAAGCAGCGTTAAGAGGTTCTAATGCTGCTTTTTTACGCCCGCTGGTATTATGAGTCTTGAATGTTTAGGGTCACCGCACACTTCTTTGGCCTTACCGCAAAACGACTTACGTAAATTTCGTAAAGTCTTTTTTCTATGGGACTTCCATAGCGCCGGTATTTTGAGTCTGTCCTGGGAGGCCAAAAAAGTGAGCGGTACACCCCTGTCTAGAGTCCTACCGCATTTAAAAGTCAGTAGTTAAGAGCTTTATGGTACAACGCCGTAACATAAAACTCATAACTAAAGTGCTAAAAAGTACACTAACACCCATAAACTACCTATTAACCCCTAAACCGAGGCCCTCCCGCATCGCAAACACTAAAATAAAAATTTTAACCTCTAATCTGCCGCTCCGGACACCGCCGCCACCTACATTATATTTATGAACCCCTAATCTGCTGCCCCCAACATCGCCGCCACCTACATTATATTTATTAACCCCTAATCTGCCTTCCCCAATGTCGCCGCAACCAACCTACACTTTTTAACCCCTAATCTGCCGCCCCCAACGTCGCCGCCACTATAATAAACATATTAACCCCTAAACCGCCGCACTCCCACCTCGCAAACATTAGTTAAATATTATTAACCCCTAATCTGCCATCCCTAACATCTTCGCCACCTACCTACATTTATTAACCCCTAATCTGCTGCCCCTAACGTCGCCGCCACTATATTAAAGTTATTAACCCTTAAACCTAAGTCTAACCCTAAACCTAACACCCACTAACTTTAAATATAATTTAAATAAATCTAAATAAATATAACTATCATTAACTAAATAATTCCTATTTAAAACTAAATACTTACCTATAAAATAAACCCTAAGATAGCTACAATATAACTAATAGTTACATTGTAGCTAGCTTAGGGTTTATTTTTATTTTACAGGTAAGTTTGTATTTATTTTAACTAGGTAGAATAGTTACTAAATAGTTATTAACTATTTAATAACTACCTAGCTAAAATAAATACAAATTTACCTGTAAAATAAAACCTAACCTAAGTTACAATAACACCTAACACTACAATATAATTAACTAAATTAAATACAATTACCTAAATTAAATTAGCTAAAGTACAAAAAAACAAACACTAAATTACAGAAAATAATAAACAAATTACAGATATTTAAACTAATTACACCTAATCTAATAGCCCTATTAAAATAAAAAAGCCCCCCCAAAATAAAAAAACCCTATCCTAAACTAAACTACCAATAGCCCTTAAAAGGGCCTTTTGCCGGGCATTTCCCCAACGTAATCAGCTCTTTTACCTGTAAAAAAAATATACAAACACCCCCCCAACAGTAAAACCCACCACCCACACAACCAACCCCCAAATAAAATACTAGCTAAAAAAACCTAAGCTCCCTATTGCCCTAAAAGGGCATTTGGATGGGCATTGCCCTTAAAGGGCATTTAGCTCTTTTGCCGCCCAAACCCTAACCTAAAAATAAAACCCATCCAATACACCCATTCTGTTCCAATCAGCCAATAGAATGCAAGCTCAATCCTATTGGCTGATTGGATCAGCTGATTGCATCAGCCAATAGGATTTTTTCTACATTAATTCCGATTGGCTGATAGAATTCTATCAGCCAATCAGAATCTAAGGGACGCCATCTTGGATGACGTCACTTAAAGGCACCTTCATTCAGCTTTAGTCGTCGCCAGAAGAGGATGCCTTGAAGATGGACCCGCTCCGCGCTGGATGGATGAAGATAGAAGATGCCGTCTGGATGAAGACTTCTGCCTTTCTGGAGGACCACTTCTGCCCGGCTTGGATGGAGACTTCTGCCCATCTGGAGGACCACTTCGCCCGGCTTGGATGAAGACGATTTTCAAGGGGTTAGTGTTAGGTTTTGTTTTAAGGGTGTATTGGGTGGGTTTTATTTTTAGGTTAGGGTTTGGGAAGCAAAAGAGCTAACTGTACTTTTAAGGGCAATGCCCATCCAAATGCCCTTTTCAGGGCAATGGGGAGCTTAGGTTTTTTTGTGAAATAAATGTGATAACACAAACATACAATGAAAGTAATATATAAATAAATGAAAGTTCATAAATAAGGATATGTTCACTCTATTTGGAGTTCCCAGCCTTCTGTGGTCTTCTGTGTGTTCTCAAAAGAAAAGAAACAAAATGCACAACATAGTGTAATTCTGTAACCACTTTTAGGAAAATTTGATACACTTGTTCACGAGTGATTACTCACATTTGGTGGAGCTTATCCAAGCTCAGGGAAATGCGCACACCTACTTTATACTGTTAGGTAAACAGTATCTCTCACGCAGATATAGTAAAATATAGTATTTATTAAAAGCATATATAAAAGCGTCACAAATGCACAACTGACACCATCAACAGAGAATAAGTGAGCAACAATATATAAGTTATTACTCAAAAGAGCAGTCCCAAACACTGGATGGATGTCGATAGAAAAGCAGAAACTTAGGCGCTAAACCGTCCACCCTTGGTTACCAGTAGGAATGGCTACTACCCCAGGTGTATAGGCAAATGCAGAGACGCACTGGTGAGATTAATATTAACAGTTCCGACGTACGTTTCGCTAAATCAGATTTTTCAAGGAATGAAGTGCGCATGTCCATGTTCTCTTTTATACCTCAGTGTGATAACAAACCGGAACTCAAGGAAACAGAGTCCTTCATTTTGAAAAAGGGCATTGTATCCCAACAATCAAGAATACTATCTTCTCATATCGCAAATGAGACACTGTCCTTACGGTAATTTTTTTTTTTTTTACAAGTAAATGGGTATTATTGTCCGCATTGTCATTATACAGTGAGTGCAGAATTATTAGGCAAATGAGTATTTTGACCACATCATCCTCTTTATGCATGTTGTCTTACTCCAAGCTGTATAGGCTTGAAAGCCTACTACCAATTAAGCATATTAGGTGATGTGCATCTCTGTAATGAGAAGGGGTGTGGTCTAATGACATCAACACCCTATATCAGGTGTGCATAATTATTAGGCAACTTCCTTTCCTTTGGCAAAATGGGTCAAAAGAAGGACTTGACAGGCTCAGAAAAGTCAAAAATACTGAGATATCTTGCAGAGGGATGCAGCACTCTCAAAATTGCAAAGCTTCTGAAGCGTGATCATCGAACAATCAAGCGTTTCATTCAAAATAGTCAAAAGGGTCGCAAGAAGCGTGTGGAAAAACCAAGGCGCAAAATATCTGCCCATGAACTGAGAAAAGTCAAACGTGCAGCTGCCAAGATGCCACTTGCCACCAGTTTGGCCATATTTCAGTGCTGCAACATCACTGGAGTGCCCAAAAGCACAAGGTGTGCAATACTCAGACACATGGCCAAGGTAAGAAAGGCTGAAATACGACCACCACTGAACAAGACACACAAGCTGAAACGTCAAGACTGGGCCAAGAAATATCTCAAGACTGATTTTTCTAAGGTTTTATGGACTGATGAAATGAGAGTGAGTCTTGATGGGCCAGATGGATGGGCCCGTGGCTGGATTGGTAAAGGGCAGAGAGCTCCAGTCCGACTCAGACACCAGCAAGGTGGAGGTGGAGTACTGGTTTGGGCTGGTATCATCAAAGATGAGCTTGTGGGGCCTTTTCGGGTTGAGGATAGAGTCAAGCTCAACTCCCAGTCCTACTGCCAGTTTCTGGAAGACACCTTCTTCAAGCAGTGGTACAGGAAGAAGTCTGCATCCTTCAAGAAAAACATGATTTTCATGCAGGACAATGCTCCATCACACGCGTCCAAGTACTCCACAGCGTGGCTGGCAAGAAAGGGTATAAAAGAAGAAAATCTAATGACATGGCCTCCTTGTTCACCTGATCTGAACCCCATTGAGAACCTGTGGTCCATCATCAAATGTGAGATTTACAAGGAGGGAAAACAGTACACCTCTCTGAACAGTGTCTGGGAGGTTGTGGTTGCTGCTGCACGCAATTTTGATGGTGAACAGATCAAAACACTGACAGAATCCATGGATGGCAGGCTTTTGAGTGTCCTTGCAAAGAAAGGTGGCTATATTGGTCACTGATTTGTTTTTGTTTTGTTTTTGAATGTCAGAAATGTATATTTGTGAATGTTGAGATGTTATATTGGTTTCACTGGTAAAAATAAATAATTGAAATGGGTATATATTTGTTTTTTGTTAAGTTGCCTAATAATTATGCACAGTAATAATCACCTGCACACACAGATATCCCCCTAAAATAGCTAAAACTAAAAACAAACTAAAAACTACTTCCAAAAATATTCAGCTTTGATATTAATGATTTTTTTGGGTTCATTGAGAACATGGTTGTTGTTCAATAATAAAAATTAATCCTCAAAAATACAACTTGCCTAATAATTCTGCACTCCCTATATATACATAGCAGTTAAGGAGAAATTCAACACTTGATTATGATATATATATATATATATATATATATATATTTATATATAAATATATATATATATATATATATATATATATATACACGTATCAAATTCTGTAAAACATCCTAATACAAATATAACAAACAAACCTGGTGACTCTTAAGGGTCATGTTGATATACATAGGTCTCATACCAACACAACCTGAATATATCAAATTACTATAAACACACGTATACAACTATGGAAACAATATACCCCATCCAGATGGTTATGTGTGTGATACCTGAAGGGTATTAAATATGTGATGCTCAATTATTGCAAATATCGCTGCATTCCAGTGGTAATGTGACCAATCATGTCCCACCCAAATTGAATTTGATGCTACTAATATATGATGTGTGCACGTGATACATCAGTGTATGCTGTTCCAAACACTCTGGCAAGACTGTATCTCTTCCCATAGGTAGTATCGCAAAAGAAACACTTATTGCGTGATACGTGATTAAATGTTTATAGGAAGTGGTGTTTTTCAAAATCCTTATTAAGTCCGTTGGGTATGAAGCTGTCCATAGTGTGTATCCACTTCATCTCCAAACGTCCCAAAGAATTTTGTATATCTCCTCCTTTCCAACCTTGCTCTACCTTCCTGATACCTAAGAACTCCAAGTCATTCACTCTCCTATTATGTTTCTTATCGAAATGTGTGGATACTGTGTGATTCTGATACCCTTTTTCAATGTTGTAGATATGTTCGTTCAATCTAGTTTTCAGTAATCTAGAGGTGCGTCCTATATAAATCAGATCACCCGAACAGCGTAACATGTAAATAACATTCTTCCTGTTACAAGTGATAAACTGATTGATATCATAACTCTTTTTGTAGTCTGCTGAATTTGTTGCAAATCTTAGGTGCTTTTTTCATGCGTTTGCATGCATTACAAAATTGGCATCTTCTGAACCCCATTTGTGATGGAAGAAGCCAATTATTTGCGGCTTTTGTATCACATACCCCTTTTGTGCCTTAAGAAAGTTGTAACTATAAATTTGGAACTTTTTTGAACATCACATTAGGGGCATCACCCAGGAACTCTGCAAGACCTGAGTCTTTGGAAAGGATGCCCCAGTGTTTATGAATAATGTCCCTCAATTCATTACTTGTGTGCTGTGCTGGAAAATCAGCCTATTGGCTAGATTATTGCTCCTATCTCCCATTGTATTTTTATTTTTAGTTTTATAATTTAGTAGTTCAGCCCTATCTAGGTTCATTACTTCTTCTATTTTTTCTTCTAGGAATGTGTTAGAATAATTCTTCTCTAAAAAGCGTTCTTTCAAAATTTTAGATTACATTTGATATATTTCTTTATCTTTGCAATTATGCCTCAAATGGACAAATTGACCTTTCAGTACATTTTTTAACCAATGTCTTTGATGACAACTGTCAAGACTGATATAGTTGTTAACATCTATGCTCCTAATTTTTATTTTTTTATTTTAATATGCCATTTTCTACATAGATTTCTAAATCCAGAAAATCTACCTTAGTTCTACTGTATTTCCAAGTAAGGGCTACTTTAAATTCATTAAATTTTAAATATTCCATAAATTCCAATAGTTGATTCTCACTTCCTGACCAAATAAGAAACAAATTGTCTATGTGACGATGGTAGGACACCAGATATTGCGCTCATGGGGAATTATAGATGTACTGATTTTCCCAGTTGGCCATATACAAATTGGCATAACTGGGCGCAAATCTGGTGCCCATCGCTGTGCCACCTACTTGAATATAGTAGTCATTATTGAACCGGAAATAATTAGTCTCAAGGATGATATTAATCCCTTCCAAAATAAACTCAAGTTGTTTAGAATCTAATGTTACATCATTTTTAAGCATATTCCTGACTGATGAAACCCCAAGGTCTTTATCAATGATCGTACGTAATGATGTAACATCACTGATTACTAGCCACCACTTATCATTCCACTTAATTTTTTCTAGATGATTCAGAATACTTATGGTATCCTTCAGATACGACTTGGTCTCTTTTACATATACTTGCAGAAATTGGTCTAAGTATGCGGAAAGATTACTAGTAAGAGAGTTAACCCCCGATACAATGGGTCTACCCCGGGGGGTTATGTAAATCTTTGTGAATCTTCAGCAATACATAGAATGTGGGTGTTTTAGGGAATTTAGTGTTAATGAATGTGTATTCTTTTTTATTTAAAATGTTCTCCTTTAGAACTTCTTGTAGGAATTTTTCTAATCTTTTTTTATAATTTAGAACCGGATTTGAATTTAACTTTTTGTATGTGTTAGTGTCATCAAGCTGTCTGTGACACTCCATGTCATATTTGCTCTTATCCATTATTACAGTCCCTCCGCCCTTGTCCGCGGGCTTGATCACTATCTTATCATTACCCTTTAGATCTAATAAGGCTGATTGTTCCTCACTAGTCAGGTTAGATTTATAGTTCATTTTCATATTTTTTATTTTTTATATCCCTATGGACCAATTCTAGAAAGGTTTCCATAGGCACTGATTTACATTGTGTGGGGTTAAAAGAGGATTTATTTTGAACCTCTACATGTTTATATCTACTAGGTTCCATGGAATTGTTCTTTATTATTGGATTCTTTGAAAAATATTTTTGATGCATAAATTCCTTATGAATTTTTGTACCCCCATAAAAGTATCAAATTAATTAATTCTATAACTTGGGGCAACATTCAATCCCTTAATTAGAACAGCTTTTTGTGCCTCTGATAATTCAGTGGTAGATAGTTTAAAAATACCTTTACCAACCCTATTGTTCTCATCCGATCTTGTATTTTTCTGTCTATTTCTTAATGCTCTCCCCTGTCCATATTTTTCCTTCTTTTGTTGAACAGATCTGAGTCCATTCTTGTGTATCTTCTTTTCACAGTCTTTAAAAAAACCTCCCCATCCTCAGAATTAAACCTTGCTAGCTCATCAAATCGATTAATGGTAGTGGTTTCATTTTGATAGTGTACCCTTTGATTCTTAAAAGGATTTTTAGGTTGCTGCCATCTATTCTCCTCTCTCCTCTGTCGCTCAGGTCTATAATGATTACTCCTATTGGGAAACAAAAATTATGAGGATCTTTCACAGAAAGTAGCAGATAATGTAGACCTATTAAAGAAAGAGATAAAAAATACTGAAAGGAATAAGAAAATGATTTCACGTAGAAATATGAATAAGAGTAGCATAACAAATAAACATAATTATAATACATTAGCACAAAAAAAAAGGAAAACTATTAGACACAAAAGAATGAGGACAACTCTCGCCAAGGTTATAGACATAATGAAAACCAACACGGGATAGGAGGCAATCAGTTTATGTACAATAGGAGTAATCATTATAGACCTGAGTGACAGAGGAAAAAGAATAGTTGGCAGCAACCTAAAAATCCTTTTAAGAATCAAAGGGTACACTATCAAAATGAAACCACCACCCATAATCGATTTGATGAGCTAGCAAGGTTTAATTCTGAGGATGCAGTAGAAAAGAAAGAGAAAGCGCACATCCGATTCAAGGTAGGAGTACTTTATTCAGGCACAACACACGCTAGTAATGCACTTACTAGAAAAAAGTAAAAAGACAGCAGTGTACAAAAAGTCAATCAATACGGCTTCACCAGAACATAAGGCAGCAGGAAATCCAGGGCGTCCAATTGCAATTTTCAAACGATACCCGGCAAAAGGAAAAGTTCTTTCAACCAATCGGATACGTCCTTGGGCCACCTGACGTCTGTATCTACGGATCCTTTGGACAGCCACAATACCTCTACGTGTTTCGCCGGTGACACCCCAGCTTTTTCAAGAGTAATAGGCTGTAGTGATATCAGTCTTTGTATAGCTAGTAGCATTGTTCCAATTGGTCCACGGAAACGCCACATACAAATGAAAGGTAAGTTTAAAGTTGGGAGGCTCAATTGACAAAAAATAGTTTAAAATGTTACAATCAAGACATTTTCTAATTCCACATTAAAAAAAATCTACTCTGTAAATAACCAATCAGTAAGTGTATATATTATAAAACATATATATATATATATATATATAAGTATAATACAGTCATCAATGTTAATATATACAAACATTATTTACAATTGAAAAATTCATAGTGACATTAAAACAGTTATATTAAAACTATAATTACACACGAGAAAATCAATTCATAGAAGAAAGTTGATAATATTCTACTACACTCATAATTAAAAAATATAATATGAACCATATGTTTAATGTTTAAAAGTTGAATAGATTTAAGTTAAAATGAATTCAAACAGATTTAATTTAAAATGAATTCAAACTCCAAATTAATTTAGATTTAAAATTTAAAATAATTAATATAAGTTAATCATACACTAAATGCTACCTTTTCTTATTACAATCTACTGTTGTTAGAGAAACGCTTGAACATCTAGATCTATATTTAAACCCAGGGGTGTAAGGCTTTTAAGTCTATATATCCACTCAGTTTGTTTTCTCCTTAAGTGAAGTAACCTATTGGTAGTACCTGGTGGGACCCAATCTATTATTTGAATGCTTAGGCCCTTACTGTCACTACCATGTACTTTGGTGAAATGTACTGGTACACTGTGTTTATCGAAATTTACTTTGATGTTATATAGATGTTCGCTGAATCTCTTAGATGTTTTCCTTTTTGTGCGACCAATGTAAATGTGGTTACACTTACAAGAGAGCAAATATACTGTGTAAGTTGTTTGGCAATTACACCTATATTTCATATTAAAACTCTCAGACCCATTATAATTAAAAAAGAGATCGCCTCTTTTAACAAAAGGGCACATTGAACACAGTGGTTTATTACACTTAAAGGTCCCTTCGCAGCTGATACCCAATTGACTAAACTACCTTTAGAGCTTGGTAGATCTTCACTATTATCCCTAAGTTTACTGGGAGCTAAATGGTTCTTAAGATTTTTGTTTTTTTTAAAAGTTATGACAGGTCTGTCTCCTATCAAACTACCCAGGATGGGATCCGACTTTAAAATTCCCCAATGTTTATTTAGAATCTTTTTTATTATAGGTGCCCCTTCATTAAAACTGGTTATAAATCGGATATTATTATTATTATCTTTAAAATCAAGGCTATTATTTCTATTCATACAAACCACTCTTTTATCCCTGTCTAACAGTTTATTTCTATCACAAAGATCTGCTTTGTTTTTCGCTTTTTTTTAGGATATCTAAATCGTAACCCTTATGGATAAACTTATTGTCCAATATTCTGACTTCTTCTTTATAGTCCTCAAAATTAGTGCAATTGCGTTATACTGGCGAATATACTGGCTCACTGGTATATTGTTTTTCCAGCTATTCAAATGTGCACTATTTGCATGAACAAAACTATTTTTGTCCACTATTTTTCTGAAGTTACGGACTGATATCTTATTAGTTGATTCATCTGTATATAAGATTATGTCGAAAAATTCGATACTTTTATTGGAACTATTGCCAGTAAACCTCAGATTATAATTATTATTATTGATATATTCAGTGAATTCAGTTAATGACTCTTCAGATCCCTTCCATAAAATTATTATGTCATCTATATATCTGAAGTATTCCAGCATATTCTTACTGAAAGGGTTATTATTCCAAATAAACCTTTTCTCAAAATTATCCATAAAAAGGTTTGCGTACGATGGGGCAAACGTAGTCCCCATCGCCGTCCCCTTTAATTGTAAATAATATTTTCCTAAAAATTCAAAATAATTATGTGATAGAATAAACAAAATGCAATCTAATAAAAATGTCAGATGAGATTCAGGGATATCGAATCCAGTGAACGCTTCTTTGATGGTATCTACTCCCTTCTCATGGGGGATAACCGTATAGAGTGAAGACACATCAAATGTAGCCCACCTTAAATCATCCTCCCAAGACCGTCCCTCAAAGATTTTGATTGTTTCTGCAGTATCCTTAAGATAAGCCCTGGTTTTAACAACCAGAGGTTGCAAAAAGTAATCCACATATTTGGACAAATTGTGGCATAAGGAGCCAATGGCAGAAATTATGGGACGTCCCGGAGGGTTTACAAGATCTTTATGGATCTTGGGAAGATGATAGAAGGTGGGCATAGATGGGTCAGAGGGCCTAATAAAATTGAATTCATCCTGGTTTATAATGTTTTCTTCTTTAGCTTTCTTTAATAGAAAATCCAGCTGTTTTGAAAAATCAAAGGTAGGGTTAAACGTTAGACACTTATAAGTTAGGTGATCGCTAAGTATATTATAGGCTTCACCTGTACAAGCATTGCGGTTCTGGATCACCAGACCTCCGCCCTTATCGGCTGCTCTGATGACTATGTTGTTATTTTTCTTTAATGTGTTCAAAGCAGCTCTCTCTTTAGGAGTAAGATTGTCATTATATTTATTGAGTTTACATTTAGTCAATTCTACTTCAAGATCCTTGCACACTAATTTATTAAACAAAGAAAGTTGTTCACCTTGCATCTGGTGAGGGTAAAAACTTGATTTACCTTTTAAATTTGTATGTCTTATTTGTAGGTCCTCTTCATATAGAGATAAGTCTAGTAAATATTCTTCAATATTAGAAATGATGTTAGCACTAGGGTTATTATGCTCTAAACTGGAATTTTCTACAAGATCCCCAGTGTTCAGTTCAAGACATTTCAGAGTCCTAAGTATATCAATGTCACCACCCTCCAAATAGTTTCTATTACAGGGTACCTGTTCACGGTTTTTAGGGTCCTTAAAGAAGTATCTCTTAAGTGTCATCTTTCGGATGTACTTTTGAATGTCCATATAGACTTCAAATTTGTTGGGCTTCGATTTTGGGGCATAATTCAGGCCTTTTCCCAACAATCGGACATCATCATCAGTCAGAACTACATCCAAGAGATTCACAATCTCCTTTCTCATACACTCTAGTTCAACCTTCTTCTGTTCCCTTCTCTTCTTTTCCTCCTCTTCCCCCTCGTCGTGTTCTAAGGCTCTTTTTAGGGGTCTTTCTCTTGTATCCCAATTTACTGACTTTTCTCCACCCCAGGATAGTTTTCTGTCCCTGTAATGGTTTGATTGGCCCCTGTCTAAAAAATATGTATGTACGGGGGACTTAGGTTTAGCTCCTAATCTATTCCAAGATGAGTGGGTTGGAGTAGAAGGGGCATTATAGTCACTCAACACTTCATATCTGTTATCATTAATACGATGGTTATGATTTCTTTTATTGTTATAGAACTGACTATTTTGGCTCTGTCTGTTAAATGAGTGTTGGGGCATAGTATGATTCTCATTTCTTGATCTAAAATCGTAGGAATCATCTCTATTATGTGTGTTATGATTCCTAGAGTGGTTACGCCATGGTAGATCCCTAGGACCCTTATTCAAATTGTCTCCCCTGTATGGACCGGGATTCTCCCTTCTTTCACTCCAAGATCCATTGCGCTTAGGGTTTTTATTATGATTGTTATTATTATTATTATTATTGGCAGTATTGGAATTAAAATTGCCTTTCTTCCCTTTATTACCAATAGGTGTTTGTTTTTTATCTTTATCGTGATAGCTACTATTCATTATACTATTTGAATAGCTATTTTTCCTCAGCATTTTATTCAAATGATTGTTTGCTGTTTGCTCTCTATAAGTATGTTTCTCCTCTATAGGATTAGCATTAGTACTATTATTTCCAAGGGATTCAGCAAGTGTATCATTATTATTAGTTTTATTATAAGTATACACAACATCATCTTTATAATCTCTGACATCTCTTGTCAATTTCTTCTGTTTTTTTAGGCTTAAATCCTTTTCTAATTTAGCTAATCTAGATTGAATATTAGTGTTGAATGTTTTCCATTCTTCAATTTCGCTATAGGGTTGTATCTTATCAACTGCGTTTTTAATCTCAGTTTCTAAACATTTCAATTTATGTTCCCTATATCTGACTAGTATTTTAAGAAGGGTCGTAGAACAATTGTGAAATGCTTTCTCCCAATCTAGTGAGAATTCCACCTCATCTAATCTAAAAACAGGAACTTTAAAAAATCTGAGGCCCCTGGGTATAACATCGTGTAACAAGTAATTGTCTAAAAGTAGCAGATCCTGCCATTCTCTTATATCTTTTTCTAGGAGGTCTTCAAGATTCCTAAAAAGATTGACAGGTTTCTCAATCTCAGGAGTAGCTAAGTCTTCTAAGTTTAAAATATTGATGGATCTTTGTCTATCTAATCTTGCAAGATATTCCCCAAAGCGATTTTCTACTGTCATACTAAAAGGCTGGATAGATCACACAATGAATCTTAAAAAGTGTTTAGTTGGAAAACACTTTTGCCTTAATGGGACAAATTTACAGATGTCCAGCAAATAAGTTTCCAAACAGTTCAAAAGCTTACAACAAGTCTAAGTGGCTAAAACACATAAAACATGTGGTTGAGACAATTTGCAGACGATGGGGAAAGTTTATACTATACAATAAAATAAAAAAGTTATGTAAAAATATAATCCAATTTCATACAATGAAAACAGGAGATCTCATCTATATATCATCTAGAGACACAAATGAAAAAATCGTTTAGAGGTGAGACCATAAGAAATGGAATTAATAATGCTGTTAATTCTGAGGATGAGGAGGTTTTTCTAGAGACTGTGAAAAGAAGATACACAAGAACGGACTCAGATCTGTTCAACAAAAGAAGGAAAAATATGGACAAGGGAGAGCATTAAGAGATAGATAGAAAAATACAAGATCGAATGAGAACAATAGGGTTGGTAAAGGTATTTTAACCTATCTACCTATCTACCACTGAATTATCAAAGGCAAAAAAACCTGTTCTAAATAAGGGATTGAATTTTGCCCCGAGTTATAGAATTAATAAATTTGATACTTTTATAGCGGTACAAAAATTCATACGGAATTTATGCATCAAAAAATATTTTTCAAATAATCCAATAATAAAGAACAATTCCATGGAAACTAGTATGTAGAGGTTCAAAATAAATCCTCTTTTAACCCCACACAATGTAAATCAGCGCCAATGGAAACCTTTCTAGAATTGGTCCATAGGGATATAAAAAATAAAAAATATGAAAATGAACTATAAATCTAACCTGACTAGTGAGGAACAATCAGCGTTATTAGAACTAAAGGGTAATGATAAGATAGTGATCAAGCCCACGGACAAGGGCGGAGGGACTGTAATAATGGATAAGAGCAAATATGACATGGAGTGTCACAGACAGCTTGATGACACTAACACATACAAAAAGTTAAATTCAAATCCGTTTCTAAATTATAAAAAAAGATTAGAAAAATTCCTACAAGAAGGTCTAAAGGAGAACATTTTAAATAAAAAAGAATACACATTCATTAACACTAAAATCCCTAAAACACCACATTCTATGTATTGCTGAAGATTTACAAAGATTTACATAACCCCCCGGGTAGACCCATTGTATCGGGGGTTAACTCTCTTACTAGTAATCTTTCCGCATACATAGACCAATTTCTGCAAGTATATGTAAAAGAGACCAAGTCGTATCTGAAGGATACCATAAGTATTCTGAATCATCTAGAAAAAGTGGAATGATAAGTGGTGGCTAGTAACCAGTGATGTTACATCATTATATACGATCATTGATAAAGACCTTGGGATTTCATCAGTCAGGAATATGCTTAAAAATGATTAGATTCTAAACAACTTGAGTTTATTTTGGAAGGGATTAATATCATCCTTGAGACTAATTATTTCCGGTTCAATAATGACTACTATCTTCAAGTAGGTGGCACGGCGATGGCACCAGATTTGCGCCTAGTTATGCCAATTTGTATATCCCCATGGGTGCAATATCTGGTGTCCTACCATCGTTACATAGACGATTTGTTTCTTATTTGGTCAGGAAGTGAGAATCAACTATTGGAATTTATGGAATATTTAAAATTGAATGAATTTAAATTAGCCCTTACTTGGAAATACAGTAGAACTAAGGTAGATTTTCTGGATTAGAAATCTATGTAGAAAATGGCATATTAAAATAAAAAAAAACATTTTAAGAGCATAGTTGTTAACAACTATATCAGTCTTGACAGTTGTCATCAAAGACATTGGTTAAAAAATGTACCGAAATGTCAATTTGTCCGTTTGAGGCGTAATTGCAAAGATAAAGAAATATATCAAATGCAATCTAAAATTTTGAAAGAACCCTTTTTAGAGAAGAATCATTCTAACACATTCCTAGAAGAAAAAAATAGAAGAAGTAATAAACCTAGATAGGGCTGAACTACTAAATTATAAAACTAAAAATAAAAATACAATGGGAGATTAGAGCAATAATCTAGCCAATAGGCTGATTTTCCAGCACAGCACACAAAGTAATGAATTGAGGGACATTATTCATAAACACTGGGGCATCCTTTCCAGAGACTCAGGTCTTGCAGAGTTCCTGGGTGATGGCCCTAATGTGATGTTCAAAAAATTTCCCAATTTAAAGTTACAACTTTCTTATGGCACAAAAGGGGTATGTGATACAAAATCCGCAAATAATTGGCTTCTTCCATCACAAACGGGGTTCAGAAGATGCCAATTTTGTAATGCATGCAAACGCATGAAAAAAGCACCTAAGATATGCAACAAATTTCATTCAGCAGACTAGAAAAAGAGTTATGATATCAATCAGTTTATCACTTGTAACAGCAAGAATGTTATTTACATGTTACGCTGTTCGTGTGATCTGATTTATATAGGATGCACCTCTAGATTACTGAAAACTAGATTGAACGAACATATCTACAACATTGAAAAAGGGTATCAGAATCACACAGTATCCACACATTTTGATAAGAAACATATTAGGAGAGTGAATGACTTGGAGTTCTTAGGTATCAGGAAGGTAGAGCAAGGTTGGAAAGGAGGAGATATACAAAATTCTTTGGGACGTTTGGAGATAAAGTGGATACACACTATGGACAGCTTCATACCCAACTGACTAAATAAGGATTTTGAAATACACCACTTCCTATAAAAATTTAATCAGGTATCACGCAATAAGTGTTTCTTTTGCGATACTACCTATGGGAATAGATACAGTCTTACCAGAGGGGTTGGGACAGCATACACTGATGTATCACGTGCACACATCATATATTAGTAGCATTGAATTCAATTTAGGTGGGACATGATTGGTCACATTACCCCTAGGATGCAGCGATATTTGCAATAATTGAGCATCACATATTTAATACCCTTCAGGTATCACACACATAACCATCTGGATGGAGTATATCGTTTCCATAGTTGTATACGTGTGTTAATAGTAATTTTATATATTCAGGTTGTGTCGGTACAAGACCTATGTATATCATCATGACCCTTAAGAGTCACCAGGTTTGTTTGTTATATTTGTATTAGGATGTTTTACAGAATTTGATACGTATATATATATATATATATATATATATATATATATATATATATAATTATCAAGTGTTGAATTTCTCCTTAACCGCTATGTATATATAATGAAAATCCAGACATTAATACCCATTGACTTGTAAAAAAAAAAATACAATTTTTTTACCGTAAGGACAGTGTCTCATTTGCGATATGAGAAGATAGTATTCTTGATTGTTGGGATACAATGCCATTTTTCAAAATGAAGGACTATGTTTCCTCGATTTCCGGTTTGTTATCACACTGAGGTATAAAAGAGAGCATGGACATGCACACTTCATTCCTTGAAAAAGCTGATTTAGCGAAACGTACGTCGGAACTGTTAATATTAATCTCACCAGTGCGTCTCTGCATTTGCCTATACACCTGGGGGAGGAGCCATTCCTACTGGTAACCAAGGGTGGACGGTTTAGTGCTTAAGTTTCTGCTTTTCTATCCACATCCATCCAGTGTTTGGGACTGCTCTTCTGAGTAATAACTTATATATTGTTGCTCACTTATTCTCTGTTGATGGTGTCAGTTGTGCATTTGTGATGCTTTTATATATGCTTTTAATAAATACTATATTTTACTATATCTGCGTGAGAGATACTGTTTACCTACCAGTATAAAGTAGGTGTGCGCATTTCCCTGAGCTTGGATAAGCTCCACCAAATGTGAGTAATCACTCGTGAACAAGTGTATCAAATTTTCCTAAAAATGGTTACAGAATTACACTATGTTGTGCATTTTGTTTCTTTTCTTTTGAGAACACACGGAAGACCACAAAAGGCTGGGAACTCCAAAGAGAGCGAACATATCCTTATTTATGAACTTTCATTTATTTACATATTACTTTCATTGCACGTTTGTGTTATCACATTTTTTTCACACTTTGATATAATGGTATATTTATATTATATAAGCTTAGTTTTCTTAGCTAGTATTTTATTTGAGCGGTTAGTTGTGTGGGTGGTGGGTTTTACTGTTGGGGAGGTTGTTTGCATTTTTTTTACAGGTAAAAGAGCTGATTACTTTGAGGCAATGCCCCTGCAAAAGGCCCTTTTAAGGGCTATTGGTAGTTTAGTTTAGGCTAGGGTTTTTATTTTTATTTTGGTTTTTTTTTTATATTTTTATAGGGCTATTAGATTAGGTGTAATTAGTTTAAATATCTGTAATTTGTTTATTATTTCTATAATTTAGTGGGTTTTTTTGTACTTTAGCTAATTTAATTTAGTTAATTGTATTTAATTTATTTAATTATATTGTAGTGTTAGGTGTTATTGTAACTTAGGTTAGGTTTTATTTTACAGGTAAATTTGTATTTATTTTAGCTAGGTAGTTATTAAATAGTTAGAAGACAGAAAATAGGATATATAGGAGCGCCACTGGCTAAGATATACCACAGGAGTCAAAATATTGAAATCGAATATTTGTACAAGTACTTAATAAAATCTGCGTAGATAAAAAATAACAAAAATTGACAAAAATTGACAAAATTTACAAAAATTAACAAATAATGAGATCAGTATATTAGACCGAACTGATGAACTCACTAGAGTACAAATTCTAGGGATAATAACCCTTTGATTCCTACTGCATGGATATAATCCAAAAATGAATTGGTACAGCTCATATGTTTAAAAATGAGATCGTGAAACGTAAGTGTCAATATAACCATAAAAATAAAAATGAATTCAAATATAAAAAATGAAAGGAAATATAATTGTGAAGATAACAATCCAGTAAAGGATTAGTTTCTTAGTGAAGGACCCATGTTATGAGTCTCAAAATAAATTTTCCTTTATCAAATTTGAATAGATAGTGATAAAAAATATATATATATATATAAGAACAAATCAAATCCTTGTGATATATAATACTCCTGTGTATAATGTGCAATAATATAATACAATCCAAAATGAGTGAGTTAATGCAATACAATCAAAATTAAGTGGGTTTAACCATTTATAAACCTAAAGCTCAACTAAGCTGGTACCAGCTATAATTCAATTAGCTTTGGGACACACCGGTCCGTTCTGATAATAAAACTTTCCAATAATTGATATATATCTGGTTATAAAATCATAAAACAATCAAATAATAAACAATTGAAACATTTATATCATCATTATAAACGATTGAATGAAAGAAGAATAATAATAAAAAATATATAAAATATAAAAAACAGATGAAAAAATGTCCAAAATCTATCAAATCCTGATGAAATGTAAGTAGTAGTTCCTTCCTTAAAAGTCTAATTTGAGTAAAGTCCTTGAGTATATTGAAGTCCAAAGTCCTAATCCTTAGATAGAGGTATATATATAAAAACCTAAAAGAAAAAGGAAAAAAGTGCACTAAACAAATGTGCTTTTAGGGTATGGACTATTGAAAATAGTCTTACCATTCAAAGCCCGGTCCTGGATATGATTAGCCTCTCAATCTTGGTTTTCGGATAGTCGTCTACGCGTTTCGGCCCTCTAAATGGGGCCTTTTTCAAGACATATGGAGGCTTAATCAATGCTGACCTTTTATATTTTTGTATTGGGCGTTTTTTCACAATTGCGCCAAAAAAAAAAAAAATTGCGCCAAGAAAATCCCGCCAAAAATCGAGTCCGATATTGCCAGTTTGTTTGTTGCCACTATGTCTCACTTCCGCTCAACAACCGGATGTCTATGTACTAGGTACTTCCGGTTTTTTACCACTTCCGGTTTCGCGGAACCATTTTGCGAACGGGCAAGAAGGAACAACAAATTTTTGGCTAGACCGGATATCAATATGTGCAGTTCTTCCGGTTTAAAGAAACCATTTTGGAAAAGGGCAAATTTTGACTGATATCGGGCTAATATATCCAGGACTTACAATATTTATCATGTACATTTATTTCCATGACAATAATAACTCTATTTCTTGTTGTATTATTCAGTATCTCATATATGGTAAACTTAAATACCAATTGAAATGAACATAAGAAAAATTGTTGTTATATAAAATTCCAACAATAAATAAGTGAAGTGAATATTTTAAAAAGTTACTAAAATAAAAATGATAAAATTACAAAAATATATATAAAAATATATATAAAAATATAGTAATCTTAGATGGGTTTAAAGATGTTCTTTGTATTTAACTTTCAATGTATTTTGATCTAGACTTAAATTCCCTAATCTAATGCTGGATTGGTGCATGATACTTTAATTAGGTATTTTTTACTACCGTTATTTGGCAGTTCGACAATATCTTTTTCTTTGTTATTAGGTAATCTGGTGTATTTTATCTCAAAGAAGATACTGAGACCTATTAATTTATTTGGATTGCTCAATATGGATTGCTTTTGATAAACTCCAATTGACTTTAAAATGAGGTTCACGAAATCTAGACATATATTCCCTAATCTAATGTTAGACATCTTTTCTTTGTTGTTGGATAATCAGATGTATTTTATACTGAGACCTGTGTAAAGAGGATGCTGGGACCTATAAATTTCTTTAGATTGCCCATTGTGGATTGCTTTTGCTGAATTCAAATTAAGTTTAAACTGAGGTTCAAGAAATAAATGAGAGAGATTGGTTTATTAGAAGAGGTGGACGATCTCAAAGTCAGCATTGAGACCTTTTGGATGGATACAGTCTAGGTTAAAAATCCATTTTGATTCTGTTTTCAATAATTTTGATTCCATATCTCCTCCTCTCCAATCTTTGTTCACTTTGCATATTCCCATGTATTTCAAGCTTTTATCACTTCCACCATGTACTTCTTTGAAGTGTTTATAGAGTGGTAGATCAACCTTCTTCCATTTGATCTGTAGCAGATGTTCACGGATTACTGAATAATAATAATAAAATTTGGAGTTATTAAATAGTTAATAACTATTCTACCTAGTTAAAATTAATACAAACTTGCCTGTAAAATAAAAATAAACCCTAAGCTAGCTACAATGTAACTATTAGTTATATTGTAGCTAGTTTAGGGTTTATTTTATAGGTTAGTATTTAGTTTTAAATAGGAATAATTTAGTTAATGATAGGAATATTTATTTAGATTTATTTAAATTATATTTAATTTAGGGGATGTTAGGTTTAGGGTTAGACTAGGTTTAGGGGTTAATAACTTTAATATAGTGGCGGCGATATTGGGGGCGGTGGATTAGGGGTTAATAAATGTAGGTAGGTGGCGGCGATATTAGGGACGGCAGATTAGGGGTTAATAATATTTAACTAATGTTTGCAAGACGGGAGTGAGGCGTGGCGGCAGATTTGGGGTTAATAAATATAATGTAGGTGGTGGCAATGTTGTCGGCAGCAGATTAGGGGTTCATAAGTATAATGTAGGTGGCGGTGGTGTCCGTAGCGGCAGATTAGGGGTTAATAATATAATGTAGGTGTCGGCGATGTCGGGGGCGGCAGATTAGGGGTTAATAAGTGTAAGATTAGGGGTGTTTAGACTTGGGGTTCATGTTAGGGTGTTAGGTGTAGATATAACTTTTATTTCCCCTGGGAATAAATGGGGCTGCGTTAGTGAGTTTTACGCTGCTTTTTTGCAGGTGTTAGACTTTTTTTCAGGCGGCTCTCCCCGTTAATTCCTATGGGGAAATCGTGCACGAGCACGTTACACCAGCTCACCGCTGACTTTTTAAGCAGCACTGGTATTTTAGTGCGGTAATGAGCAAAATTTTGTTCAACGCTCACTTCTTGTCTTTTAACGACAGGTTTCTGAAAACCCATAATGCCAGCGCTGTAGGTAAGTGAGCGGTGAGGGAAAACTTCTCGTTAGCACCGCATAGCCTCTAACGCAAAACTCGTAATCTAACCGTAAACGTTTAAAGCTTCTAACTGTTTTGTATTCCCGGGACATACCATTTGGTAACCTTTTAAAACCACTTGAGTTTACTTTAAATTAATCGTTGTCACCAATTAGCGACAGATAAAAAAATTAATGTCTTCATTGATCTATCCATCACTGCGTATATGCTTACATTGAAATAGGAAAAACACAATTTTTCAGAAGTAAATTGCAGGAAAGCTAGACAAAATAAATAATGAAAGCATAATGCATATTTATTTTTTTGTTACTACACAAACATTTTTTCGGTATATAAATTTGGGTTTAATATTCCTTTAGCGTATTACTGTCTAGCAAAAATGTACGTATATGTAAACTAAGGCATAATGAATATGAACACAAGTAAAGAATATCAACATTAATTACTTTTCATTTGTGTTCCTGTATAGAATTCATGAAGCTTTATTTTACATTTACAGACTTTTTTTCTCTTTAAAGTAAAGCAGAGTTTACAAAATTAAAAGGTTTTCCAGTTTAAATTTTGATGACTATTAGACATGCTGGGATTGGGTTATCACAGCATATGCCAACAGATGTATGCTAAAAATAACAGTCCAGTGTAACACACGGCATGTAACGCTTCCATACTTTTCAGAGACTTAAAGAGATTATTGAAACAACACATGTCAAATGTTATTACAATCATATTGTTGAGCCCATCTGCTCTGACCTAAGATGAAGATCTGCTGCCATAGCTTGAACTGTAAGTTTAATTAGTGCTGCAACAAAGTTATATGAAGAACAACTAGGGTTGTTTTCCATATTATTCAATATGTATAAAAATACTAATATAGAAAAATGTCATTCTCATATTATTGTAGTTTTTAAACAAGCTGCTACCCTCAAAAAAGAAACCACATTTACTAACAAACTGCAAGCTGTATCCTACGTAAACTGCTAAAACTGAGTCACTATAAAAAAAAAGTCTTGTGACAGATTTTGTTAGATGCTCATTTTTACCAGCCAGCTAAATCTCAAACTGCTTCGATTTAATATGCTATTCAAACAATATTGGTTCCTTATGGCTGATTATCAATACTATCCCCATTTACCTTAACCGTTGACTTCTGGTTACCACAATTTAATTGAAACATGATCCCGAACGGCAATTAAAGGGGCAGTAAACCTAAAAAATAATGTTATATAATTCTGCACTTTATTCAACATAATATTGCCAGTGAATCTTGATTAAAAAAAGAGGGTTTTTCAGACCGCTGCACTTGCTCTACTGAGCGGGTCTGGTTTTCCCCCTGAGCGCATCTGGGCAGCTGTCCAGTCACAGCCTGGCCCAATCGTGCCATTACACTCAATGCAGCTTGGTCCCGCTATCAGACAGAGCAGGAGCGAGCTGCATTGAGTGTATTGAGTGTAATGGCACAATCGGGTCGGGCTGTGACTAGACAACTGTCCAGATGTGCTCAGGGGGAAAACCAGACCCGATCAGTAGAGCAAGAGCAGCGGTCTGAAAAACCCTCTTTTTTTTAATCAAATTTCACCTGCAATGTTATGTTGAATATAGTTTGGCTAAGATAATGTTATATAATTCTGCACTATGCAGAATTATATAACATTATTTTCTAGGTTTACTGCCCCTTTAACTATAACCACTGCAATGTCCCAGGACGTTTACCCTAAATGTTACCAGCAATCATTAAAGAAACAAAAATGAAACAGCCAATGAGAAAACAAAAGGTCATCAAAAACAAATACTTTGTCCTAACCTATGGCCAACATTTTAGCAGCTTAGTTAAATTAGAAAGAAGACAGAGAACGGTAGAAATCTATATTAATTGTGATTACATGCCCAGAGTAATAAAAAAAAAATGCCATTTTGTAAAATATATGGGCTCCATTTATTAAGCAGTGGGTGCTGCTTCGGAGGCACATTGTTTCAGGGTCGCCTGAAATGTAAGTTAATCTGTCCACCACATTTTAGGTTGTGGATTGAAATCATTCCGATCCCATCAGGATGATTGACAGCACCTTCTAGAGACTGATTGGCCGCAAGTTAGCAGGGGGCAGCGTTTCACAAGCATTTCACCAGAAATGTTTGTGCAATGTTAAATGCGGAAAGAGTACGCCGTCCCCATTTAGCGATGTCTAGCAGATATGATTCGCTTCAGCGAATCATGTCCGCTCGACATATAATAAATCTACCCCAATATCTGGTTTCTAACAGTCTGTGATACAAATATGTTTTGCTTTACTCAAAAGGTTGCTCAAGAGTTGCAGCATCATCTATTAACACCGTGGCCCCTGCAGGGATTCTGTTGTTACACCATTAAGTTTTTTAAGAGGTTGATAACAACCCTAACCTTTTTGCATCAACCACATGATATCTAGAAAGTCATAAAAAAAGGGACTCGATTTCTTGTAATGTGAGGCCTTAGATTTTTGTTGGCAGCAAAGTCTCCAAGAGTTACTAGTTTTTTAATCTTTTAATTTTTGATTAGAGGTCTCATGGAACAATGTATTTAATTTTACAATAAAAGGACCCAGTTTCAGTGCCTTCCCTTTAATTACACAACTATGAGATATATAGGGGCCGATTTAATTAAGAGTGAGCAGACGTGATATGAAGTAGCGTATCATGTCTGCCGCACATCGATAAATGCCGACAGCATACGCTGTTTGGCATTTATCATTGCACAAGCAGTTCTAGTGAACTGCTTGAGCAATGCTGCCCCCGGCAGATTTGCGGCAGGGGGTGTCAATCAGCCCGATCGTATAGGATCGTGGATTGATGTCCGCAGCCTCAGAACAGGTGGAAAAGTTATGAAGCAGCAATCTTTAGACTTCTGCTTCATAACTGCTGTTTCCGGCGAGCCTGAAGGCTCGCGCGGGAACAAGGGGCCATAGACTTAAAGGGACAAAAACCCAATTTTTTTATTTAGTGATTCAGATAGAAAGTACAATTTTAAACAACTTTCCATTGTTCTTCTATTATCAAATTTTCTTTGTTTTCTTATTATCCTTTTTTGAAAAGCAGAAAGGTAAGCGCAGTAGTGTGAACGTTTCTGCAGCAGTATATGGCAGCACTTTTGCATCAATGTTATTTATTAGCAAGAAGACTAGATATCAGCACTTTTCCCTGTCATGTACTGCTCCACACAAGTGCACACTACTAGATATCTCTGCAGCAAAGAATAACACGAGAATTAAAGGGACACTAAACCCAAATATTTTCTTTCGTGATTCAGATAGAACATGCAATTTTAAGCAACTTTCTAATTTACTCTTATTATCAATTTTTCTTCGTTCTCTTGCTATTTTTTATTGTGTTATTGCTATTCTCTTGCTTTATTTAAAAAGCAGGAATGTGATGCATAGGAGCCAGCCCATTTTTGGTTGAGATCTTGGGTTATGCTTGCTTATTGGTGGGTAAATGTAAGCCTCCAATAAGCAAGCGCTATCCACGGTGCTGAACCTTAAATGAGCTGGCTGCTAAGATTTACACTCCTGCTTTTAAAATAAAGATAGCAAGAGAACGAAGAAAAATTGATAATTGGAGTAAATTAGAAAGTGGATTACAATTTCATGCTCTATCTGAATCATGAAAGAAAAAATATGTGTTCAGTGTCCCTTTAAGCAAATTTTATAATAGAAGTAAAATGGAACTTTTTTAAAAATTGTATGCTCAGTCTGAATTAAGGAAAATAAATGTTGGGTTTCATGTCACTTTAAGTGACACCTCATTTGAAAGAGGAGATTTTCCCTTTTAAAATATGTGGTCTCATGAGTGTATAAATACATTTGTGGCTGAGTCAGAAGAACAGATTTAGAACCCTTGCCCATTTATTACTCGAAACTTGATGTCTACCATGTTAGAATTTGTCATTTTCACACTCTCCATGTAATAACTATTTAGGAACTTGTTAATATTTTAATTATTTCTAATGCTATTACACACACACACACACACATATATATATACACTTAACCTTTCCAGTTTAATACATTGAAACATGAAATATAATTTCTTTATTGTTTTTTTGTGTTTTTAATATAAATGTATGCAAAAAAGGAAGAAAGAGAATAAGGATTAGAAGTCTTTATCAAAAAAGATAGGGATTTCAGCACACTCAAAAAACCACACACAAATCCCCCCCCCCAAAAAAAGAGAAAAATTAGGGAGTTAATATAAGGCTGCAGGTAAGGAACTTGTCAGAGGTAGAGAATAATACTCAGGAACCAGCATGCATTTGAAACACCAACAATTTAATAATCAAACATAAAAATAAACATGAAATAAATAACAGATATCAATGAGAGACGTCTCTTTGGGTATTAAATACAATGTGGAGCATCATGTAAATAGATTATAGCTTCAAAAAGGAGAAAAGCTACAACACCTCTATCAGAGGACAACCCCAAATAGGTATAAGGGATATGTTGTCATGAACATACTTGAGGATCTATGTAGTAAACTCCAGAGTGAAGTATAGTTTCCCAAGAGGAAAAAGTTACACCTCCATCAGAGGGCAAACCCAAAGTCTGTAAATGGGGATACCAATGCCATGATGACTAACGATGAGGATCTATGCAATTCCCTCTTAATAAGCGAAACTCAGCTATTTATACTGAAAGGATTGTGATGACACATGCAGCAAACATGAATATGACATGGATATCTTATGCCAGTAACTAAACACAACACCTAAATCAGAGGGCAGTCCCAAAATAAAGGGTTAAAACTGTCATGATATATATTCTAAGGATCTATGTGTTAAGTAACGGGTATAATATAAATACCAAATGAGTGCAAGTAACATTGGATATATAAAAGAAAGTGTTTGAGCATTAAAAATAGTGAATGTAACGATTCATGCAGTCAAACAGTCTATCTTTGTTATTATGATTCCAAATGCTGTTATGGAGAAAGTGTCCGCTCAACCGTTTTTAATGGATAAAAGGGAAGTCCATTAGCCTATGGATATCAGAATCCAAGCACTCACAGTCTTCAGATGCAATGAAACTTTTTAGATCCGTGTCTACATGCTGCATCCGAAACCGCATATGAAAAGATAAAGCGCGTCAAACAAGTTGCTCCAAACAAACTTTCTCCATTAAGCTTTGTGAAGTAGGTAGAAAATCCCAAAGGTAAGTGTCTCATCAGAGAAAACAGCTGCTGCCACTACTGCCTACACGCGTTTCATCCCCTTAACTGGCAGGGACTTCCTCAGGGCTGACATCATTAAAGAAACCTGGGCCTTTTATAGGCTAAACAGAACACGCCTCCAAGAAATGATGAACATATTAGCAATAATAAAAAAATGCCCAAAAAAATAATAATAAAAGGAAATAAAAAACCCACAAATTTTATACTCAAAAATAAAAACAACTAAAGGGCATGTTTGTGCATTCTTTGTTGGATATTTAGTTGTTTTTATTTTATTTTTGAGTATAAAATTTGTGCTTTTTTATTTCCTTTTATTATTATTTTTTGTTGCAATTTAGTGGCTGATATCAGCATTAGATTAACATATTTCCTCTCTCTTTTTATTTGTATAGCTATGGGTTGTGCTTTAACTCAAATTAGATACAAGTTTTGTATGGTCCCCTTTGGGCTTACTTCCCTAGTGGCTGAGTTTTTCAGCCGCAAACTTAAGGTATGGTTTAGCTGGGTCCTCTCTATGTCTCACAGTCTTGAGTTTGCATCCTCTTAGGTTTCTTGATTTTGACCTAGAATATAGTGTAATTTCATTTCAGATGGCTTTAGGTTTAGAAGCGCTAGATTTCCCCCATATGTGGTTATCTTTCTATAGCTTAGGGGACTAATAACTAGCAAAGTACTTTATGGTTAGACTGACTAAACTTTAGGTTCCTGGGTTCGATCCTGCCCTCTACTTGAATTAATTATAGTTTTTTGTTAGGGGCTTTTATATAGTTTTTTCAGTATTTTTTAGTTTGTTGGAGGCTAATTAGACATATTATTTTCTTTAATATAAGTTCCCATTTAAAAGAATGCATAAGCTCTAAACCTTAATTTACCCCGTTTTCTGCTTTTTCCGAGTCCAAGGAGGATGTTTTCGCTTCGTTGCACTCTCCTGAATCTAATTATTATGGGATTTGCATGCTTTTAATTTTTACTACTTACCTTATTTGAAATAATTTTGTACACTTTAGATTTTTTGTATAATACACGTAAATGAAATTTATTATTGCTAATATGTTCATCATTTCTTGGAGGCGTGTTCTGTTTAGCCTATAAAAGGCCCAGGTTTCCTAAATGAAGTCAGCCCTGAGGAAGTCCCTGCCAGTTAAGGGGATTAAATGCGTGTAGGCAGCAGCTGTTTTCTCTGATGAGATGCCTACCTTTGGGATTTTCTACCTACTTCACAAAGCTTAATGGAGAAAGTTTGTTTCGAGCAACTTGTTTGACTGCACTTTATCTTAACATATGCGGTTTCGGATGCAGCCTGGAGACACGGATCTAAAAAGTTTCATTGCATCTGAAGACTGTGAGTGCTTGGATTCTGATATCCATAGGGTAATGGACTTCCCTTTTCTCCGTTAAAAACGGTTGATCGGACACTTGCTCCATAACAGCATTTGGAATCATAATAACAAAGATAGACTGATTGACTGCATGAATCGTTACATTCACTATTTTTATGTTCAAACACTTTCTTTTATATATCCAATGTTACTTGCACTTATTTTGGTATTTATATTATACCCATTACTAAACACATAGATCCTTAGAATATATATCATGACAGTTTTAACCCTTTATTTTGGGACTGCCCTCTGATTTAGGTGTTGTGTTTAGTTACTGGCATAAGATATCCATGTCATATTCATGTTTGCTGCGTGTGTCATCACAATCCTTTCAGTATAAATAGCTGAGTTTCGCTTATTATTAAGAAGGAATTACATAGATCCTCATCGTTAGTCATCATGGCATTGGTATCCCCATTTACAGACTTTGGGTTTGCCCTCTGATGGAGGTGTAACTTTTTCCTCTTGGGAAACTATACTTCACTCTGGAGTTTACTACATAGATCCTCAAGTATGTTCATGACAACATTTCCCTTATACCTATTTGGGGTTGTCGTCTGATAGAGGTGTTGTAGCTTTTCTCCTTTTTGAAGCTATAATCTATTTACATGATGCTCCACATTGTATTTAATACCCAAAGAGACGTCTCTCATTCATATATGTTATTTATTTCATGTTTTTTTTATGTTTGATTATTAAATTGCTGGTGCTTCAAATGCATGCTGGTTCCTGAGTATTATTCTCTACCTCTGACAAGTTCCTTACCTGCAGCCTTATATTAATGGAACTCCCTAATTTTTCTCTTTTTTGGGAGGTTATTTGGGTGTATTTTTTTGAGTGTGCTGAAATCCCTATCTGTTTTGATAAGGACTACTAATCCTTATTCTCTTTCTTCCTTTTTTACATAAATTAATTGTTTATAGGGTCTGCACCTCTGTTCAAAATTTAACACAGGTATTTGATATGTAACAGCACCCTTACATTCAGTGCTGCTTCTTAATGTAAATAATTTATATTCCAGTGTTCTTCACTTAGAAGAACAATTTTTTTATTTTTTTAAAATATATATCTAAATATATCTATATACTGTATATACTGTTTATCTATATCTATATCTATCTATATATATCGATGATCTGTTCCTCATCTGGAGTGGTGGAGATGAAGAATTAAATGCATGGATAAAAAGTCTGAATGAGATACAGAGCACCATCAAATTTAGCTACATGGCTAACAATGAAACAGTGGATTATTGGGATATTAGGATCTACAAGAATGGTGATCGACTAGGTACTACCCTGTTCCGCAAAGTCACAGATCGCAACTCTATCTTACACTCTACAAGTTGCCATCAACCATCATTAATAAAAAATATCCCAAAGGCACAGTTTCAGAGGGTCATCCATAATAATACAGAAGAAACCAAGTGTGCTATTCAACTTCATGATATCCCACATAGATTCCTCGAGAGAGGTTATAAGAAAAAATATCTATCTGAGATGCGACGAGCAGCTCTTGAGTCTCCAATATCGATATATACGGATGATACCACTAACAGATGACATTTGTGACCACATACTCCCCTGACAGCTATATTATCACTAGAGCAATTAAGGAAGAGTGGAAGTTGATTGAAGCAGATCGATCATTACTGTTCATGAGATGGCAAGCCCCCAGAATTGGGTATAGGAGGGGTAGGAGCCTAAGAGACTCTTTAATGAAGACAGATATTGATTAGAGTACACAACAAATGACTTGGCTCAGCAAGAAGAAAGGATGTCATAGATGTATTAGTTGTATCACATGCAGTCGCATGATCACGGGTACACACTTCCAACACCCTGACAAGAAGAGAAAATATGAGATCAAATACTTTCTAACTTGCACCACACAATTTGTAGTTTATCTTCTCAACTGCCCTTGTGGGATGTTTTACACCAGGAAGACAGTTGATGATGCCAGAACCAGAATGGTGAATCACCGGTCGAGTATTCAAACAGCTATACTGAAAGGGAAGTCCGACTAACCTGTGGCTCGGCACTTTATGGAAGCAGGTCACAAAGTGGGTGACCTGAGATTCCGGTTGATAGACCATGTCCCCAAATTAAGACGAGGAGGGGACAGATCCAGGATCCTTCTACAAAAAGAGGCGAGATGGATCTACGAATTCGGTACCCTCAGCCTGAGGGGTCTAAATGTACATTCCGCATGGCAGTGTTTTTTAATGAAGATTGAACTATTCCTTACATTGGGAGACAATGATCCATAATGACCCAACATGAGAGTTGGTAGGTTTGAAGGTTTTTTGTTATGGGTGTCCATAACACACATGGGTCCATGAGAGTCCATGATTTATGTATGAGAGACATTTGATGAGGAGATGGTGTATTCTAATTTTCTAATAATGCAGAAGTGGCTTTAATATGTCTCTTCAATTAATAACAGATTGTTTAAAGATAGATAGATAGATAGATAGATAGATAGGTGTTGTTTTTATTAGTTTTATGCTTATGTTTTACACACACTTTAGTGTATCATCTTGATGGATCACCCTGGGTCCCACCTCAGTATGTTGGAGTATGTACATTACAGCACTGACTTGTTACTGATCTTATTGTTAGGTGCACTGATGCCATGATGGCCCCGATTGGTGGCTTATCCAGCACTAAGGACCATATAATATATTTTGGTGAGGAGGTCATTTTTGTGTGGACGTAAGAAGGATAGGTTAATGCATCGTGTCTAGTCAGTTACATATGGATATATGGTTAATGGACAGATGTTGTGGATGCCATAGCTCTGCGATTACCTTATGATGGTGTCAATTCTGAGAGGATGATGGGTCTTGAGACTCATGTTAGGTGGCGTGGTGATTTGATGTGGATTTTATGGAGTGTAGCAGAGTTGGCACAATTTCATTGGTAGTTTGTCCCGGCACTTTTTTATCTGTGACATTGTATTGATGCGGTTGGTTTAAGATCTGGTAAGATCATCTATATAGGAAGTATGGATGTCATGACACACACTACATGACTTGTGAGACGTTGATGCCTTGGAGAGCCTGTTAACTTATGATAAACATAAACAGTTTAGGCACGAGCGCACTACATAAATTGACTATGCACTATATAATTGGATTGTGGTGTAGTACCATAGTCGGTTTTTCTGCTATATATAACATAATTCTGTTGTGTGGGGTTACCATGACAACGACCGTCAGTTATGGATAAGTAATGGTTAGTTCTTTATTCTGATACCCATACTCAGCCTAGCATTAACAGTTAGAGACTATGACCATGTCTTGTTGTGTTTCTTTGTGGTGTGTTTAACAACTTAGACACAGCGAGGTAGGATGACAGATATTGATCATTGTAGTACACAGATATACACGCCCACAGGAGGTGTGATTACGGGATTGGTTGCACATTTTTTACGATATGCTAGACACTGGCTATGTTTGTCATTTGATCAGACGTTAAGTACATATTGTACACACTCATTTTGTGGTTCAATATGATGATAGGTGTATGTACAGGCAATAAAGATGGTTTTGTCCTGACACTGATGTTGTTTATTTCGACAGGTATACACGGGTATACACGCCCACAGGAGGTGTGATTACGGGAACGGTCACACATTCTTTATGATATGCTAGACACTGGCCATGTTTGCCATTTGATCAGATGTTTAGTACATATTGTACACACTTATTTTTTGGTTCAATGGGATGATAGGTGTATGTACGGGCAATATAGATGGTTTTGTCCTGACACTAATGCTGTTTGTTTTGACAGTTATACACGCCCTGTTATGGGCGGTGACATAGAGTGTGGGATGAGTATAGACAACACCCCCAGATGTACAATCGTGAGTGAAAATAATCGTTTTGGTTGTACTGACAGGGGATGATTTTGCTAAACTCTAAGTCAGTAATTGCCCATATGCGTATAAGATATTTGAATTGTATGGTAATGATATGTATGTAATGTATACATGAACACAAATGATGATAGGTCAGAGGGGAGTGACAGGTTTGTCAGCTCCCCATTGGTTACTCATTAGATCTGTTTACAGGTCATGTAAACAATAGTTTCCCTATAACAGCAGTGGTGAAGGTACCAAAAAACAGCACGCCCTATTAAAGTTTTGGTAAAAGAAGATAATGCGGTCACGATATCCAAAGTCCTGAAGTTAGCATGCACTTGCGTGTTAACTTTTTTACTTTCAACTTGTAATAAAAGTTTACTTTTAGTGCAGTTAGTGCGAGAACGAAAGTAAAGCGAGCCACTTAATCTAGCACCATTAATGGTAACACTTTCATATGTGATTTTAACTAAAAAAATATTTTAAACTGATTTTATGAAGTGATATCTTTAATGTAAATGTAAGTATAATGGTTTGTTGTCTGTGGTCAATTTTCCCATGAGGGACCAGAACTCCATTTAAGCCATTGATGACTGTCCTTTTATTGAGAAAAGAAAGTTTGAGGGTTCTTGCTTTAGATTCTATTGCATTATTAAATGAGGTAGCTGTCAGAACTGTAATATACTTTATTTATATGTTAAATTAGTTAACCTTTTTTAAATAATATATATGATTTTTTTTATTAAGTAATCACAAAAGTAATAGTTTATCAGAACACAAAAGCAAACTAAAGATGCAGGCAGAGAAGATTGGGGGAAAATTATAAATTAAAAAAATGTATTTTAAAACATATTATTTTGATTGTTTCTGTTTTATCCAATCGATAGTCGAGTTAATAGACAATCAGGAGTTTCTGCAGTAGACTTTCTGCTATTGGCTTGATTACCATCAGACTGCTAATTAATCTCAGTGTATACAGGGAGTGCAGAATTATTAGGCAAGTTGTATTTTTGAGGATTAATTTTATTATTGAACAACAACCATGTTCTCAATGAACCCAAAAAACTCATTAATATCAAAGCTGAATAGTTTTGGAAGTAGTTTTTAGTTTGTTTTTAGTTATAGCTATTTTAGGGGGATATCTGTGTGTGCAGGTGACTATTACTGTGCATAATTATTAGGCAACTTAACAAAAAACAAATATATACCCATTTCAATTATTTATTTTTACCACTGAAACCAATATAACATCTCAACATTCACAAATATACATTTCTGACATTCAAAAACAAAAGAAAAACAAATCAGTGACCAATATAGCCACCTTTCTTTGCAAGGACACTCAAAAGCCTGCCATCCATGGATTCTGTCAGTGTTTTGATCTGTTCACCATCAACATTGCGTGCAGCAGCAACCACAGCCTCCCAGAAACTGTTCAGAGAGGTGTACTGTTTTCCCTCCTTGTAAATCTCACATTTGATGATGGACCACAGGTTCTCAATGGGGTTCAGATCAGGTGAACAAGGAGGCCATGTCATTAGATTTTCTTCTTTTATACCCTTTCTTGCCAGCCACGCTGTGGAGTACTTGGACGCGTGTGATGGAGCATTGTCCTGCATGAAAATTATGTTTTTCTTGAAGGATGCAGACTTCTTCCTGTACCACTGCTTGAAGAAGGTGTCTTCCAGAAACTGGCAGTAGGACTGGGAGTTGAGCTTGACTCCATCCTCAACCCGAAAAGGCCCCACAAGCTCATCTTTGATGATACCAGCCCAAACCAGTACTCCACCTCCACCTTGCTGGCGTCTGAGTCGGACTGGAGCTCTCTGCCCTTTACCAATCCAGCCACGGGCCCATCCATCTGGCCCATCAAGACTAACTCTCATTTCATCAGTCCATAAAACCTTAGAAAAATCAGTCTTGAAATATTTCTTGGCCCAGTCTTGACGTTTCAGCTTGTGTGTCTTGTTCAGTGGTGGTCGTCTTTCAGCCTTTCTTACCTTGGCCATGTCTCTGAGTATTGCACACCTTGTGCTTTTGGGCACTCCAGTGATGTTGCAGCTCTGAAATATGGCCAAACTGGTGGCAAGTGGCATCTTGGCAGCTGCACGCTTGACTTTTCTCAGTTCATGGGCAGTTATTTTGCGGCTTGGTTTTTCCACACGCTTCTTGCGACCCTGTTGACTATTTTGAATGAAACGCTTGATTGTTCGATGATCACGCTTCAGAAGCTTTGCAATTTTAAGAGTGCTGCATCCCTCTGCAAGATATCTCACTATGTTTTACTTTTCTGAGCCTGTCAAGTCCTTCTTTTGACCCATTTTGCCAAAGGAAAGGAAGTTGCCTAATAATTATGCACACCTGATATAGGGTGTTGATGTCATTAGACCACACCCCTTCTCATTACAGAGATGCACATTACCTAATATGCTTAATTGGTAGTAGGCTTTCGAGCCTATACAGCTTGGAGTAAGACAACATGCATAAAGAGGATGATGTGGTCAAAATACTCATTTGCCTAATAATTCTGCACTCCCTGTAGATTCTGACTGCTATTGTTCAGTGTCTAAGAAAGGGGAGTTTTTATTTTTTTATGAGTGAGATAAAAAGTGCTATTACAACCCAAGCAGTTCCCTCAATAAACCACATTTCCCAGGATACAAGTATTGGGTGTGTCACTGGGATAAATGGGCTATTATCACTTTGTATGCCAGAGCTAGAAGACTGGGCAGGTAAATGGAATGAGATTTAATATGGGAAAATGCAAGGTTCTACATTTGGGAAGTAAGCAGGCATTCTATTATTTAAATGGGACTAGACTTGGCCAAACAGAGGAGGAAAGGGATTTGGGAGTAGTAATAGATAACAGGCTAAAGATGGATTCACAATGTAGGGCAGCGGCTTCTAAGGCTAATAAGATACTAGCATGTATTAAAAGAGGCATTGATACAAGGGAAGAAAGCATAATTCTGTCAATAAATAAATCCCTGGTAAGACCTCACCTTGAGTATGGAGTGCAGTTCTGGGGACTGAACTCAAAAAACGAATTGCAGACTTAGAAAATTTTTAGAGAAGGGCCACAAAGCTAATAAGGATAATGGAGAATTTAAGCTATGATGAGAGGTTAGTCAAAATTGGTCTGTTTTCTCTAGAAACAAGGCACTTGAGAGGTGATATGATTACTTTACATAAATATATTTAAGGCCCATATACAGAGATGGCTAAAGCTCTGTTTATTCTAAGAAAATTGTTTGTGACACAATTTAAGACTGGAGGAAAGGAGATTTAATCTCCTGCAACGGAAATGTTTTTTCACTGTAAGAGCAATAAAACGTGGAACTCACTACCAAAGTAGGTAGTGAAATGCCAATACCTTAGATATATTTACAAATGGTTTGGATACATTCTGGCTAGAAACAGAAATGCAGGGATATGATTGCTTGTGATAAAGTGAAAGTAAATCCTAGCATTTTACAAACGCTAAAAACAGCGACTGGTTAAAACAAATAAAGGAGCTTTCTACATGAAGTATTGTATACTTCATGAATGAAAGTCCCCTTTATTTGTTTCAAAAGTCAATCCTAGCATTTGTAAAATGCTAGGATTTACTTTCACTTTAAATAGGTTACCTTTAATGGGATTAATTTAAGCTCAACTGGAGATCTTTTGCAAGTATATTAGATTTGTATAAGTTGAACTTGATGGACTTTAGTCTTTTTTCAACCTCATTTACTATGTTACTATGTTACTATCACTTTAGGATCTTTTTACACTGAGCATGCTGTGACCCACAGGTCTGAGCAACGGTGCTCGGACAAAATTCCGACGGACAAAATGCCGAAGCACATTCGTCCGTCAGACATATGTCCGAGATACACTGCTTCCGACTGCACGCCGAACAGCACAATCACGCAATCACGTAATTGCATAATTGTCATCAGTAAAAAAGCGGAGAATTTAAATATATATTGTGGCTACTGAGGTAAAAAAACAACACAAACACTTAAATAAATAAATTTTAAAAAAACATCAAATTAAAAAAATGGAGTTCATAAAGACGTGTAAAGGAGGAAGAAAAATGTTATATGAAGGTTATGCATACATTGTAGACAAAAAAAAAGAAAATGTAACATATTGGAGATGTGAAAAAAAAGGTTTTTGTGGAGGAAGGCTAAAAACCATTAATGATATAATTGAAAAAGATGCATCAAATCATTCACATCCACCTAATGCAGCAAGAATTTTATCTATGAAAACAATTGAAAAAATAAAAGAAGTTGCTAAAAATTCAGAAGAAGTAACATCAAGCATAATACAAAATTGCACATCTAATTTCCCCCTTGAAGCAGCAGGAGCTCTACCTAAAAAAGAAACTCTTGCCAGAATGGTACGTCGACATCGAACAACACCAAATGGAAACATTTTAAATGATGATTTAAGAAAAACAACCAGAGGAGAAGATTTCATCATGTACGAAAGTGAAAATTTAATCATTCTGTCTACTAAAAAAAATGTAGATCTTCTTTCAAAAAAACAACACTGGCTCTGTGACGGAACATTTGACTCAGCTCCTTTAGGTTTAGGTTAGAGCATTTGACCAACGAATGTCTATAACCCATCCAAGCATTTGCAGACTAGTTTCAAAAATAAGAAAAGAACAAGCAGAATGGGAGTTAACAATTGAAAAAATTGATTCTGGAGTTGAACTGAGAAAACCAAAAAAAAAAAATATGAAATCATAAACAACAGGATAATGAAAGTTTTATAAAAATACAGTGAATACTCAAGATTAGACTTTTTAAAGGCAATAGCACATAATATATAAGATTTACTTAAATAAATCAAGATACATTCGGCCGAGGGCAGATACGATCCAAAATTTTCTGTTACAATCAGTGACTCGGGCGCTGCAACCGCCTCTGGGTACCTATCCATGGGTCCCTACCCTCACGATGTACTTTTAACACATAATATAATTATTATAATTATAATATTATATATTATAATTAATATGTTATATATAAATTGATTTAATTGTCTTTTGTCAGTCCACTATTAAAAATGTTATAAATGTTATATATACGTTGATTTAATTGTCTTTTGTCAGTCCACTATTAAAAATGTTATAAAACCGTGATTTTTAAGCTTCATTCCCACCCAGCAGCCGGATAAATGTCTTTCGGAATATTGTCCGTAGGACAAATGTCCGTCGGACAAGCGTCAGCCGGATAACAGTCTGGCCACGCTGAGCAACAGACCCTTTCCACTGGAGTGGCGCAGAAGATTGCTTGAGTCTCCCTGCTATAAGCTGATTCTTTTCTGGATCCAAGAAGGTTACACTGACTACAGGACTGACCACTTTTCCCTACAGCAACGTCTGGCAACAACCACCCAGTGAAAGGGGGTATAGGAAATTGCCCCATCTTACCCCCACGCACAGCTATGGATCTACACCAAATTATGCTGAAGCTTTTTTTTTCACGCCCATAAGTTAAATTGCTTTATTTAAGAACTTGATATATTGTATTTTGCATGCACAAAATAACTATTTTAAACAATAGCAAGTAAATAATTGTGTCTGCATTTTAGTAATATGTTTAGTACATGTAAAGTCTATATTTACAGGAAAGTAATATTAAAGGGACATTAAACCCAATTTTTTTATTTAATGATTCAGATAGAACATGCAGTTTTAAGCAACTTTCTAATTTACTCCTATTATCAATTTTTTTTTTCGTTCTCTTGCTATCTCTATTTAAAAAGCAGAAATGTAAAGCTTAACAGCCGGCCCATTTTTGGTTGAGAACCTGGGTTATGCTTGCTTATTGGTTTGCTAACTGTATCCACCAATACCAAGCGCTATCCATGGTGCTGAACCTAAAATGGGCTGGCTCCTAAGCTTTAAATTCCTACTTTTTAAATAAAGGTAGCAAGAGAATGAAAAAAAATGATAGTAGGAGTAAATTAGAAAGTTGCTTAAAACTGCATGCTCTATCTGAATCATTAAAGAAAAAATTTGGGTTTAGTATCCCTTTAAATAATAAAAACAAAAACACCTGCAAAGTCAAGGAAAATAAAAGTAATGATTTTATTAGACATGTGCATGGCGAAAAAATTCGGTTCGGATAGATTCGGAATTTTTCGAAGTTCGGTTCGGATCGATTCTAATTCGGAAAATTCTGAATTGATTTGTTTCGGATTCGTTTCAGATTCATTCGGATTCGAAGAAATTCGGTTCGATTCGGTTCGATTCGGTTTGTAAATTCGGCATTTCGGTAAGTGTTAGGTAGGATTAGACTAGTATTATACTGTATATTAGGTGTTAACCTAACATACTGTACAATACTAGTGTAATCCCAATGGCCATCCGAATTTACGAATCGATTCGATTCGATTCGGTTCGATTCGGAAAATTCAGCAGAATTTTAATTCGGAAATTCGGTTCGATCCGAATCGCTGAATTTGCCGAATTTTCCGAATTTCCGAATCGAAAAGAAACGAATCGCACATGTCTAGATTTTATCTTCCTACTGGTTAATATATTAAACACAACTGAGTTTTTAGGAATCTACAATGAAATTGACCAAAACATTTCAATGTGACAGAGAGAAGTGACACCACAGGCACAGAATTCAGTCTTGTAGATAACCAAAGTAGAAATTAATTAGCTGCCTACTCAAATAACCTCTTTGTTTCCCCAATACTTGAACACAGTAATCCTCTAAAAACTCAATAAAAGTAATAATAAACATCAGACATACAGCACAGTGCAGTAAATAACATTTAACATAGTCTCAGGTAAGAAGGTATTCCTACTGATCAGTGTTGTAATGAAACATTATAGCAGATTTCAAATTAAGCTTAAACTTACTGTAAGGTTAGGCGTTGAATTAATTTCATTACACAAGGGGCACATTGCATAAAGCTGCTGTGCGCTACACTTAGTATAGGTCAACTAAATATTTCAATTCAATTTCAAATGCGTACACAACTACCATAGCTAAGATACATTCCAGTAAAAAAAATAAAAATAAAGGAGGGATAAAGACACACTAGCACAAACATAGTTTCTAATACAAAAACTGATAATGCTACGGCATTTTTCAACTTGAAAGGTAGTTTGGAACATTCAGTATATTTGACATAAAAGACTAATTATTTCATTATTAGAACAGAGAGAAAATTACTGTTTCTTGTTGCTAAGCATGTCATGCAATTGTGCATGCTATCTGGTAGAAATCCAAAGAATACAATATAAATGCTTTCATCTCAGGGAATCATTTAAAGATACTTGTAATAGCCTTCATGCCAATCCAAAGGAGTTTTCACTGTAAAACAACCAGTACACCTGTATAACTGCTTGGCTGAATTTGTAAAATGCCTGAACTGAGTAATTTCGCTAATATTTGACTAAATGCATGGATATGTAGATAGAAGGATATATAGAGAGATAGACAGATAGAGATATATAGATATATAGATAGATAGATATGTACTATCTATATAATTATTTTAATATCCTACATTATAATGCCTGTGAGGCTGCTCTGAGCCTCGTTGTAAAGAAAAGATCGTGTTAGAAATTCATTGTTCATCGCCTTACAGATATTTTTCAATGTAGGTCTAGTTTTATTAATGGGAGTTGCTATGATTAACATCTATAATACATAATACCAAATACATGACCTCTGACACATTTAACGCAAATACTAGCAACTCTGAAAAACAATAATTACAACCAAAGCACTTAGGAAGCACACTTGTGAAATGGTTTATATAAATATTTGTGATTGTAAAATATTCACGTCTGTATTGTTATGGTAAACTGCTGGATACAACAAGATGTTTCTACGGGAGCTGCCATTGGATCTTCAGTTCTAGAGCTGTGGTTGGGATTTTTTACCTACATTTAGACTCAGCATGTAGGATTCATAAACACTCTACTGCCCTTGTAAAGTACCTAATCTCATGGCTGTTCTTGATATTTCAAAATGAATGAAGTTCAGTGTGCATAGAGGTGAACAGTTACATAATAGATGCTGCTCCTATAATTCTCATAGAGAGACTTTCAAATCATGGATATGATGAGGGGCAGATTCGTTTGTTATGAACACCACAATTTGAGTTGTAATATTGTAAAAACTGGTTTTGTTAAATCAAGGCCAATTAAATTAATTTTACCTGCACAGATACAGATCCACTGAAGGGGACAGGCAGGCTAGAGGTCTTAAAGGGATACTAAACCCAATTTTTTCTTTCAGGATTCAGATAGAGCACACAATTTTAAGCAACTTTTTAATTTACTCCTACTAGCAATTTTTCTTCGTTCTCTTGCTATCTTTATTTAAAAAGCAGGGATTTAAAGCTTAGGAGCTAGCCCATTTTAGGTTCAGCACCCTGTATAGCGCTTGCTTATTGATGGCTACATTTATCAAACCAATAAGCAAGAGTAGCCCAGGTTCTGAACCAAAAATTGTCCGGCTCTTAAGCTTTACATTCCTGCTTTTTAAATAAAGATAGCAAGAGAACGAAAAAAATTATAATAGGAGTAAATTAGAAAGTTGATTAAAATTTCATGCCCTATCTCAGTGTTTCCCAAACTCAGTCGTCAGGACCCTTAACAGGCCACATATTCATTATATCTTAACTAGAGCACAGGTGAAACTTTTTTAATGGGATTAATTCAAGCTCAATTGGAGCTTTTATTGTAATTATTACAAGATTTATATAGGTTGAACTCAAAAGACTTCTGTCTTTTTTCACATTGCTACTACCTAAATTAAAGTATTAACCCCTAATCCGCCATCACGCCACATCACAAATACTATAATAAACCTTTTAATTCCTAAACCGCCGACCCCCACATCGCTACTACTAAAATAAACCTATTAACCCCTAAACCGCCGACTCCCCCCATAGGGACACACTAAATGAAATTATTAACCCCTAAACACCCCCTAATTTTAAATTAATGTTACAATATAACTACCTTAACATAAATAAAAACTTAACTGTGAAATAAAAAAACCTAAGTTTAAACTATAAATAAACCTAACATTACAGTGGAGCTGTGGCAGCGGGGAGCAGGTTCGCCGGGGGCAGGGACATCCAACACGGAGCCTCCTCTTCATGCGATCTCCGCCGCATACTGAAGATTGAATGCAAGGTACTCCCTTTATATTGGGGTACCTTGCATTCATATTGGCTGAATTTTTTAAATCCTATTGGCTGATTTGATGCAGGTCAAATTTTAGTGAGTGACGAACACAAATTATATAATTTTTTTTTTTCCAACAGTCCCAGCATATTCACAATATACTGTTATCATATTTATAATTCATGGCATGTGAGATATCTGCAGCAAAACCTGTAAAAATAAGTATAATATTTGCATAGATTTTAGTAACTAATATTGAAAATGGCTGTAACTGCTGTTACTGTGATCACCTTACTAAATTATCATCAAGGGTAGCCACATGTGAAATAGGGACCCATACAGGCTTTTAGGGGTTATAATATAGACCAGAGAGTAGTGGCGTCAATAGGGTTGGTGTCACCCGGTGCAGTATCTAATGGTGTCACCCACTCCACTGTTTTTTTTTTACTAGAAGTAAGCTTTTTTCTTGTCATGTTGCACTCATAATATGGGTTTAAAGCATATAGTTTTTGATTGGACACTAACCCGACTAGCTTAAAAAGCTGAACTTATAATATCACACAAGCAATAACCTATTCCCCCAATAGAAGTCGATGAAGCAAAAAAAAAAAAAGAAGGAAAACAGACCTAGCACCCTACTCTTAAGGGAGAGAACTCAACTCTGCATCTAAGAGTATTGCATTTACATTGTCCTGGAGTGAGGAATGCATTAACATTTTAGATACTAAACTGATTTATATAGAAAGATTACAGACAGGAATAGTCTGTTACACTACTCAAGTGCTCATTCGCCATCTTTGATTAGGTCATTACCATTTAGTTAGCATGCCATGGAGGACACAGAGAGCGATCCATCAGGAGTCATTTATGTTGAAGAATTCTGAAGGATGATGAATTGGCTAAGCTAAGACTACATGAGATGGGTGACAGGTTTATGGAGAGAGGTTATCCACGAATAATGATTGAACAGGTAATTAAGGAGATTTTGGACATGCCTAATAATAGGCTTAACAACATAAGAAAAATAGATAAGAAGGATCCTAATAGTATGGTTTTTGTCTCTGAATACAATGCTTGCATCCCCAGGATACAGGGTATAATGAGGATGCACTGACACGTTTTGAGAGAGTGTAACCCTGGAGTGGAAGCATTTAAACAGTTACCAATGATAGTTACCAATGCCGGCATATACCAGATTACCAAATTTGAGAAACCAACTAATTAGGACTGATGTAGGCAGTCAAAAAAAAACTAAAAAAAGGCTTTATTAGCTCTAAGAACAATGGTTGCTTCCCATGTCTGAACTGCTCAAGTTGCAACCATATTATTAAAGGGGACACTTTTTACATACAGACGCAGGTCAGAAAGTTAAAATCAAGTGATACTTCAATTGTAATGCCTCCTATGTTATATATTTTATTAAATATCCATGTGGCATAATCTATATAGGAGAGACAACCCGAAGGGTCCGTGATAGGATCCTGCAGCAAAAATCTAATATTAGAACAAAAGATCTAAATGCCCGGGTGGCACATAATTTTTTAGATAAATACCATACAATTTCACAATTGAGGTATCAGATCATAGACTTCCTATACGTGGTGGCAGTAGGGAATTAATCCTTAAAAAACATGAGGCATTTTGGATTTATAAATTGGAATCTTTAATTCCAAAAGGAATGAATAGGGAATTAGATTTGAATGTGTTTATTTAAGATCAAAATGCAAAGACAAACTAAATATGTGACTATTTTCCAATATAGAAATGAGATATTTATATGCCATGACTTCAAATTTCTTGTTATGGTTTGGACTGCCTCATGTATCTGTATTGCTGTATTTTACATTCACGTAGATTACAAGTTTTGCGCTATACCGGGTGCGTAAATAATGCAATAAAATGAGTGGTACCGCATAGTGCTGCCATTACGAGTTACTGAAAAACCTCCTTGTGCTGTGCGTTATGTTGCATTAAGCTCTATACCGCACAAAAGCCAAGGGCTGAGTTTGCATGCTTGTGCACACTTTCCCCCATAGACATCAATAGGGAGAGAGTGTTAGAAAAAAACTAACACCTGCGATTGCGAAATGGCAAATTGCTGTAACACAACGCCATTGATGTCTATGGGGAAAAGAAAGTTATGTTTAAACCTAAAACCCTAACATAACCCCCTAGTCTAAACACCCCTAGTCCACCACCCCCTGACATCGCTGACACCTAAATAAAGTGATTAACCCCTAATTCACTGCTCCCCAACATCACCAACACTAAATTAACATATTAAACCCTAAACCGCCGGTCCCCCACATAGCAAGTTATAAATAAACCTATTAACCCATAAACCGCTAGCCCCCCATATCGTAAAACACTAAATTAAACTATTAACTCCTAAACCTAACACCCCCTAACTTTAAATTAAAAGTTACAATATAACTAACTTTAAATAAATAAAAACTTACCTGTGCAATTAAAAAAAACTAACATTAAACTATAAATTAACCTAACTACTATTCTAATAAAAAAAAAAACACCAATTAAAAAACGTAAATTACAAATTTAAATAAACCTGTGGGGTAAACGATGTGGGGGGCCGGCGTATTAGGGGTCAATAGGTTTATTTTAGTGTTGGCGATGTGGGAGGCCAGCAGTTTAGGGGTTTATAGGTTTATTTTAGTGTTGGCGATGTGTGGGCCGGCGGTTTAGGGGTTAATAGGTTTATATAGTGTTGGCGATGTGGGGGGCCAGCGGTTTAGGGGTTAATAGGTTTATTTTAGTGTCAGCGATTTGGATGGGTGGTGGATTAGGGGTTAATAAGTTTAATATAGTATTTGCGATACGGGAGGATGACAGTTTATGGGTTAATAGGTCGTTTATGGGTTTTAGTGTACTTTGTAACATTTTAGTTATGAGTTTTTTTAAATATTTTTGTTTTGCGAAATCCATAACTACTGGTCTCAGATCGCGGAATGGCTCGAGTTGGTATAAGCTGTAATGCAAGGATTTTAGCTGGACCGCACAATCTGTAATACAGCGCAATAGAAAATCCGTAATTTTTTGATTGCGGAATTGACATTGCGTTACAGGCTAAAATGCTTGCGGTACAGCTATACCGAAATGACTCATAATATGTGTTACCGGCCATTCCACCCGCAATGGGTAATTTTTCAGCGGTATAGCCATACCGCAAAACTCGTAATTTAGCCGATTGTTTGTTTAGGTTATTTTGTGTAACTTTAAATTTTGACCACAAGGTGGCACTGTTGCATAAGATTTAGACACTTAGGTGTTACTTGAGAGTTAATTAAGGAGGAGGGGTTTACCTGGGTATAGATATTTAAGAAGGAATAGTGAACACACAATGTATAGGACATGATTAAGGGTACATAACCCGAAATGTAGTTATTTTTCTTTGTACCTGCTCCTGCTACAACAATGAAAAAAAGGTTTGAAAAGATACAAGTGTTGCGGCTGTTACTTTGTATGCAGCTTGTGACTTTGGGATTTTCCAGTAGCCCTATTACAGCTTGCACACTGTCTTGAGTTTTTTTGTGCTGGATACACTGTGGATTTATAATCCTCAAGTGCGCTAACCCGACATGAAAATATGAATACATTTATTTGACATTCCAATGTTCTTTACAAAGCAGACTATGTTCTATTCATAAATACATTTTTTATAGATATCCGATGTTTTTTTCACAAATATATATGTATAACTATGTATATATATATATATATATATATATATATATATATATATATATATATATATATATATATATATATATATATATATACACACATGATTAATATCTATTTATAACTACTAAGAAGATATTCTGCTATGTGCAGAACTTTGGAATGTCAAATATTTACAGTAAACCTTTATTAAATATGGATATTGCATAATTATATGTTTTAAAATGTTTTAATCTAATTAACTGCAAAGGGCTCAAATGCACTCATATACTGTAGGTCTATATATGTATAGATATGAGTTTATGCGTTCAAATGTGTGTATATATCTGTACATATATATATATATATATATATATATATATATATGCATATTAATACATAAATACATATGTACACATGTATGGCGCACAAGTAACTGTGTTTACTTCCAACTTGTAATAAGAGCAAATAGCCCAACGCGCGTAACTGTTAATGCACCACTTGTAATCTGCCTCTAAGCATTTGATATTTTACAAATGAAAAGGCATGTTAAACATATTTTTACAAGGTTAAGCTGAAGTTGTTTATTTTAACTTTGAAATTAACATATGTCTGGGTGCAACAGAACCTTACAGCTGACTGTTTACTGGCTGAAAAATAGAACACCCACCCCTTTATTGGTGGATAGTGACACACCTCACAAGCATAAAATCCCCTCTTTCCAATGCATCAAAGAGAAATAATGTTTTTTTTAAGCTTTAATTTAAGTTCATTTAATGATTAGCAACAATAATAATTATTTTTCTAATTATAAATATAATTTGCTTATTGAATTTCAATAAAATATCACAAATAACCTATAAAATATTAGGTATGGAAAATATATAGTTTTATCTTATTTGAGATGCATATATATTTTATAGTGTTCAAAAACAAAACGAATACAGGTATCAGCTGATGCAACTGAACAATTAAGACTCACACAATGTTAAACATGTTCTTGAAATCCTAAATATATCTTAAGCCTAGTTTCTCTTTTGCAGCTTTCAGGTACTTATGATTTATTAGGCAATATAATAGTCATCAAGCAGTTCAACAATGGAGGACAGATCAGACGTGTTACTGGATTGCTTTCTTTGCTATTTAAAGTGAGGAGGTTGTTCAAAGTTTCAAATTGAGAACATATATCATTCTAGAATGTCTGGTCTTGATTCAAGCAGGTATCCAGGCAACAATTCATATTCAATCTGTAAAACATTCACTCACTAAGCATTGCTTTCAGTCTGTGTCAGGAGGCAGTTCATGTACCAGACAATTTCTCTATCTGCTTGTTGTCAAGTTCTCTTTACCTTATACAATTATACTTGTCTTTTTTTCTTCATTTAAAATAAGGTAATCAATCTAGTGGGAAAAAAAAAAATATCTACATTTTTTGTGGATGAACATTTTTATTGTTCCAAAGTATGGATATTTCACCTGCTGTTTTCCCATCTGGAGATTTATTTTATACATATCAAATTAAATGAATGTGTCAATAATTTATAATTACATATAAATAATGAATACAAATATAATTTTAATTTATATCTTTAGAATGTTATCTACTGCACAGATGTTTGATTCTGAACTAAATGTTTATAATTTTTGTTCTACCAATCAAAAGTTACAGAAAAGATTCTGCACTTGTTGCGAAAAGAAAAAAAAAAAGTGCTAATAAAACATTTAGCTTTAGCAGATTTTTCATAGAAGTTCTATATATATAGTGCCTGTATCATACTCAAGCTGCTATTATTTGGTAATAGCACAGATATTGCATATTACCAATAAAAATGGCTACTTATGGCTTGTCACAGTTGTAAAAATACTGGAGCCACTAACGGCAACCTCAATTAACCTTAAAGAACCATTAACACAGTAGAGTAGAATAGCATAATCAGTAAATGTGCAATAAAAAAGACAATGCAACATCAGTAATAGATTTTTAGTTTTATTTTCCTTCCCACTGCATCATGTGATAGCCATCAGCCAATCACAAGATGTGGTTATGTATATTCTGTGAATCTTGCACATGCACAGTAGGAGCTGGTGCCTTAGAAAGTGTGCATATAAAAAGACTGCACATTTTGAGAATTGAAGTGAATTGGAAAGTTGTTTAAAATTGTGTGCTGTATCTGAATCATAAATGTTTAATTTTGATTTTAGTGTCCCTTTAAATTACCGAACCCTTTTCTGCATCCCCACCACATATCCTCCCCACTGCAATAAACCCTGATACCAGGCCCCCAACACAATTATATCTATTTGTGACCCCACCACAATTATACTAAACTGTATCTTTTCCTGCCCTAATTAACCCTAGCCAACCTAGTTTAACGTATGAATAACTTTGGTTCTATACTGCACAACCAATATTCTTCCACGGCACCTCTGCTCCCAATTAACCCTACTCAGCCCCAAATTGCAATAAACCCTACTTGACATGGACCCCTAGACTTTTCCACTATGTTGCCTCCTCAACACATCAAACACCCAACACCAATTCAATCAGTATAAGAAATGCTCAAAATGTAACAGTGACCTCCCCACCATAATCTTTATTGGTTAATCTGTTAAACTATAATAATTGCTTTACAAAGTTAGATAAATGGGAGGTAACCGTTAACTATATCCAGTACAATTGATATTAAGAAAACTGAGAGGGACTAAGGAGGAGACTAATGTTAGATGAATCTGGAAAGGGAATTATGATAAGACTTGTTGGTGTTTAAATTTCTTATGTAAAGCAACATTAAAACAAAAGAAACTTATTCTATTTAATCAAAATATTTTAGACAATTTATTTTCCTTGAACTTTGTGATTACATCCTGAAAATTTAGACCAAGACTAGAAGTAAAAAAAGAATCAGGTAATAGGAGAGGAAAACATCATGTAGAAATACATTTATTTATCTGTGTTTTATTTCAGGAGTTTTAAATGCTCATAACAAGCTTAATTTATAATATGTGTTATTAATCCTTTACCATTAGCAGCACCCATTTCAATCCCTTAGAATTCGCCATGTAGAAACTTGTTTTTGCCTTTGTTCTGAGGCAGTTCAGTCCATTAGAAGCATTCTAAATTGGTAAAAATAACAGGAAAACCAGAGCAATCACATGAAATGCTTTCAGAAATAAGCTTTTCTCAAAATGTTCATGGGATTTATCATGTGGATTCCACACAGCTACACAGAAGCAAAATATACATGGTCAATTTAAAAGTATAACATGGCAGGTAATTGATGATGGCTTCTTACTGTGTTTGAAAATGTGTTTCTTTCTTTTAAAGGAACATTATATACTGAAAATTATATACTGAACAAATGATAGATATACTGTAATGGTAAATTCATATTGATTAGCTTGAAAATAATGAGCTGACATATTTTAGAAAAAAATATTAGTTGTTTAATTATTGAGAAGTGTAAAATTTTAGTGTCAGGGACAGTTATAAAAGGGTCACTATAATGTGCCAGCAATGACTGTATGCAATATAGTGTTAAATCTGGAGCTCCAGTTTAACTTCTAACAGGAAAGTGCACCATTTTCAGAATCAATTGATGAAAAAAGGGGACAAAATAAATTATGAAATCACATAGCAATATTTTAACTACATATACTTAAAGGGACTCTAAACCCAATTTTTTTCTTTCGTGATTCAGAGAGAGCATGCAATTTTAAGCAACTTTCTAATTTACTCCTATTATCAAATTTTCTTCATTCTCTTGGTATCTTTATTTGAAATGCAAGAATGTAAGTTTAGATGACGGCCCATTTTTGGTGAATAACCTGGGTTATTCCTGCTGATTGGTGGATAAATTCATCCACCAATAAAAAAGTGCTGTCCAGAGATCTGAACCAAAAAAGAAGCTTAGATTCTTTTTCAAATAAAGATAGCAAGTGAATGAAGAAAAATTGATAATAGGAGTAAATTAGAAAGTTACTTAAAATTTCATGCTCTATCTGAATCATGAAATAAAAAATTTGGGTTCAGTGTCCCTTTAAAAATTTTATATCACAATCTCAAAGTATTTAATGTTGACAAGGTCCACACCATCATTTCTTAAAAGGACAGTATACTCCAGAATTTTCATTGTTTAAAAATATAGATAATCCCTTTATTACCCACTATGCGATAAACCTGCCCAGAGGGCAGTCTATTTCTTTTTTAAGCTACAGATGTAGCAACACCCTATTTGGTGAGTCTGCTTTTATATAAATATTTAAGCTACAGGTGTAGCAACACCGTATTTTTTTGGACTGCTGTCCTAAATATATAAAAAATATTTTTTATATATATAAGCGGTAGCTGTTAATACTTGAGCAATAATTAAGTTTTGCAGCAAAAGCTTTCCCAACCAATCTGGTGCCATTACAGAGACCTCTCTTAGTATTAAGGTTACGCAAATTCTGGAAGGATTTTGGAAATTGCTTAGAGCAAACACCATCAACCATGCATGGAGATCTTAGATTATGCTCCCCACAGGGCCCATGTATTATGTTCTTCATTACAATTGCATGTAACCGGGGATTGACTTGAATGTCAGGTATTTCTGCAGAAATAATGCTATCAATTACTTCAGCATTTTTAGGCTTATCTTCTGCAGATTAACAACAATTTCAGACCATTTTTGGTTACTTGTCATGGTTATGAAAAATCAGGCTTCCCATACTTTTTAACAATAGCCATGGCATCTTGATAATTCTTTACCAAGTTTCTTGGACTACATTGGAATGTAGATGGAAGTATAACTGCCTTTCCTGGAAGTAAGCCCTGGTCTGCAGCTACATTTTGAAGATGGTCCATGAGACCTGTGTACTTTACAACCCTCAATTTTGACTGATTTTCTCTAACATAGTATAAACGATTACCTTCTGTCTTAACGTATGCATCTACAAAGTACTGCTGGGTCAATTTGCCAGCACTCAAAAATGGGTTAAAGCATGTATGGATTGAAAGCATGTACCCATATAATTGCATTTGTGTAACCCTTTCTCTTGGCTTTGCTAAAGATTGACTTCTTTTGTTTGTTACAGTAGTAGGGTTGTAATTAAGTTTCATTTTAGGTGACCAACTTTGATCCCCAAAATGGAAAAGAAGTGGATACAATATTGGCTCCAAATTTGGATCTAAAATACTTATCCTTTCTGTGTTCCTGCTATGCGCATGCTCAGGGTATCAAACAAAGCCAGTCAAGTTCTCCTGGTGCTGTGAGTCACCAGGAGAACATGACCGTCTCTGATTGACTCCCTTGCTAGGAGGCATCAAGAGGGATGCCTCCCATTGGTTCCTTCCTATTTTGAGTGCTGATAATTAGGTGGCAAATAGGTGGTGCTTTAGCACAGATAATCCTGTTACCCATGTAGCACTATGGAGAGAAGCGGTCCTGTATGCTGCCTCTCCATAGCATTACATGGGAGAGAAAAAAATGGTGAATTTTTGTTTGTTTTTTTGACATTTTTTTATTATGTATTTAAAATTAAATTAAAGTTTGGCCCCATATTGAAGGGGAGGCCCTGCCTCCTATGAGTGCATGTTCCTGATATATATATATATATATATATATATATATATATATATATATATATATATATATATATATATATATATATTTATATCCTACAGGTGTAGCGACAACCTTATTTGGATGTACTGCTGTCCTAAATCCATCTAAAATATTTTATATATATATTAAAGCTACAGGTGTAGCAACACTATTTTATTTACATAATTAAGCTGCAGATGTTGCAACACTGTATTTGAACAAACTGCATTTATCTGTATATAAATTAAGCTACAGGTATAGTGACACCCTATTTGGATGATCTGCCACCCATATTACCGCAATACCCCCAAAACCGCAAATAATTATAAAATTAATAACCCCTAATCTGACAACCCCTCACATCACAATTTACTTAATGCAGTTATTAACCACCAAACACAAAAATCATAATCTAATTTATAAATTGAAAAACTCCTAATCCGCCATTTAAAGAAAATGCAAACAACTAATTAAAATATTAAATACTAAACCGCAAAAACCCCACAACGCTAAAAACTAATGTGAACAATTAACCTCTAAACCGCCAACCCACACAAACAACGCAAAGTATTTTTTCTAAAAACTATGCCCCTAACCTAACACACCCATAAAGTAACCCTAATTAAATTAAAATTTAAAAATTATTAAAAAAACTAAATTAATTAAACAAATACCTAACATTAAAAAATATTTAAAAAATCCTAAAATTACAGAAAAAAATCTAACATTACAGAAAAAAAACTACATTATCCAAAAAAATTAAGATTCCTAATCTAAACCCCCTTTAAAAAAAAAAAGCCACCCCAAAATAAAACCCTAATCTAAACTAGAATACCAATAGCTCTTAAAAGGGCCTTTTGTAGGGCATTGCCCTAAGTTAAACAGCTCTTTTGCCTCTAAAAAAATACTAAGTCCCCCCTAACAGTAAAAAAACCCCACCCACCAAACCCCCCAAAATAAAAAAAACTAACACTAAAAATACCTAAGCTACCCATTGCCCCTAAAGGGGCATTTGTATGGGCATTGCCTCTAAAAGGGCATTTAGCTCGTTTACTGCCCTTAAAAGGGCAATCAGCTCTTTTTCAAGCCCAAAAAAACCCTAATCTAAAAAAAAACCACCCCAAAAATTAAAATAAAAAAGCCTAAAACTATGCTCAAAAAGGTACTCACTGTTCCTGAAGTCTGGCGGAGAAGGTCTTCTTCCAGGTGGATCCATCATCTTCTATCTTCATCCGGAGCGGAGGTGTGGAGCTGTCTTCCCTGATGCCTGGATTCTCAGTGGTGGTCCTCAATGGTGACGGTCCTTGGAGTCATTCCTCGGCGGCAGCATACCGCGGCGGCGAGGAGGCTCCTCTTCATGCGATCATCAGCTGCTCACTGAAGATTGAAGGTGAGGTACCCCATATTTATTGTGGTACCTTGCATTCCATTTGGCTGAAATTTTGAAATCAGCCAATAGGATGAGAGCTACTGAAATCTTACTGGCTGATTTGAACAGCCAATAAAATTTCAGTAGCTCTAATCCTATTGGCTGATTTCAAAATTCCAGCCAGTAGGAATGGAATGTACCCAAATAAATATGGGGTACCTTGCCTTCAATATTCAGTGTGCAGCTGGCGATCGCATGAAGGAGCCTCCACGCCGCAGAGGAACTCCGCCGCCGAGGACCGCCTCCGTGAACCGTCACCATTGTTGTCTGCTGCTGAGGATCCAGGCAGCGGGGTAGACAGCTCAGAACCTCCTTAATTTTGTGTGTGTGTGTGTGGGGGGGTTATTTTCAAAGGGATTAGGAATATTTTTTTTTTTTTTGATAATTTTGTTTATTTTTTTCTGTAATGTTAGACTTTTTTATTTTTTGTAATTTAATGTTAGGATTTTTTATTTTAATTGTAATTTAGTAGTAATTGGGGTTAATTTAGGGGGTGTTTGGTTAGGTGGCGTAGTAATTAAATTAGTTATTTGCATTGTGGGGGGTTGGCGGTATAGGGCTTAATATATTAATTAGGTTTATTGCAATGCGGGGGTTTGGCGGTTTAGGGGTTAATAAGTTAATTAGGTTTACTGTGATGTGGGGAGTTTGTGGTTTAAGAGTTAATAGGTTAAAGAGACAGTCTAGTCAAAATTAAACTTTTATGATTCAGATAGGGCATGTCATTTTAAACAACTTTACAATTTACTTTTATCATCAAATTTGCTTTGTTCCCTTGGTGGTATCTTTGAAAAGCTAAACCTAGGTAGGCTCAACTGATTTCTAAACTGTTGAAAACCGCCTCTTAGCTCAGAGCATTGTGAAAGTTTTTCACAGTTAGACAGTACTAGTTCATGTGTGTCATATAGATAACATTGTGCTTACTCCCATGGAGTTATTTAGGATTCTGCACTGATTGGCTAAACTGCATGTCTGTCAATCCCAGAGGTAAAACATATATTAATATAACTGTGGAAATAGTGGCAACGGTGTTAGTTTAAGCAAATATCAACCCCTTCATAATATAATATGCTGAAATAATAGTAGATATACAGTATAATCTATTCAGTATTCATTATATACCAGTTAGTATCACTGGTGAAGTGTAGGAGAAGGGGGGTGCTGACTGTCTGATAGATATATAGGTACAAAAAAGAGAGAGAAGTTTGACAGTACCCAGCACTCACAAAACACTATATAGTAACAGTATGCATTGAAAACTGGATTGTGTCCAGAACTGGTTATTAAAACGTAACTTTTACTAATGATAGAATAAAATAAAAAAGGTTGGTAAATAGTACCAAATGTATAACATAAATATGTGAGACATACATTTAAAACTTAGATTAAGAAACAGATCAGGACTGTGTGTGTGAGACTTCAAAAACAGAATTACTTCCATGGGTAATAGTTCAAATACACCGTAACCCTCAGGGCTCAGAGAATACACGGATTGCTCTAAAGCTAATCTAAATAGGGGATTGACCCCAACAACATTACCTAATCTGAGCAATACTGGTACCTAGAGCAGGAGAGGAAACGGTTTATAAATGACTGATTAAGGAAGGCAATTGCCACATCAATATAAGCTTAGAAAAGTCCCAGGTAAACACAAATTAGCAAGTCTCATGCACACAGACAAGGCCTGATGTACATTTCGCCACTAGCACGGCTTTCTCAGAGGCTAACCAGAGTCAGGGGCCCAACCCAGTATTTGTATCGTCATTGACCAATAGAAATTGGTTCTAAGCACACACCTCTAGATGCAGCCTATCACAAGAGGCTTAATGTAATTGATTAAAGATTCATCACATGATCGTATCAAGCAGGTGTCAGGATAGTAAAATGTTGAAACAATTTTGTGATATAAGATATTAGATATTTGCTACATTGTTTCAAAATCAAGAATAGGTGTAGGGAGCATTGAAAGATGACAGCAACCGTTCCATCCCAACATGATTTACTAAACTTGATTGTAATTTTCAATCATGCAGGTCTAGCTTACTCAGAATTGTCACTCCCACCTGGTCAAAGATTAATTCTATCCACCAATTGGATTCGAAAGTGTCTTACAATACAAAAATCTGCGTTTATTACCAATAACAGATTTTCATTCACAACTTTCAACACACATATAATGAGATTCATCCTTCCTATGTCACACATAGGAAAATCCTCAATTGATGCATAAATCCTCTCCATGTATGTTGATAGAAAATTTGATTGCGTTTTTCAAAAAACGATCATAAGAGAATGATGTCAACATCCTTCCTATATCACACGAAGGTGAATACTCTATTGATGTAGAAAAATAAATAAATAAAACCTCTCCATGTATATTGATAGAAAATTTAAATTTATTTAAGTTTTAATTGCGTTTTTCAAAAAACGATCATGAGAGAATGATGTCAAAAATCATTCACAAATTGGCTTAAATAAGACACACTCTTCTTATCTGTCAGAGCAAAGAGTAATGTTAACACGAATAAGTATATTGACTCTATTGAGACGGAGTCTTCTTGTGTGTCCCTAGTAGATTAAGTGCATAAAATAGCTTGATATTAAAAATCTATATGTAAGATTTATGAATAATATCACGTAATGCGTATCACATTTCAAATAGCAAAACAAAAAAGGGGGGGACATTGTTTGCAATATTTCAGCCAATATTATCACTATAGTGCAGATCCTGCCCATTAGTGGATTAACCAAATTTAATTGCGTTTTTCAACAAACGATAATAAAAGAATAATGTCAACACTAATCCACCAATTGACTTAAATTGAACACACTATTCTTATTTATAAAAGCAGAGTATTGTTTCTTATGCCTCTCCATGTATATTGATAGAAAGTTTAAATTTTAATTGCGTTTTTCAAAAAACGATCATGAGAGAATGATGTCAAAACTCATTCACAAATTGACTTAAAACAGACACACTCTTCATATCTGTCAGAGCAAGGAGTAATGTTAACACGAATAAGTATACTGTATTGACTCTATTGAAACGAAATCTTATTGTGTGTCCCTAGTAGATTAAGAGCATAAAATAGCTTGATATCAAAAATCTGTATGTAAGATTTATGAATAATTTCACGTAATGCGTATCACATTTCAAATAGCAAACCAAAAAAGGAGGGACATTGTTTGCAATGTTTCAGCCAATATTATCACTATAGTGCAAATCCTGCCCATTAGAAGATTAACCAAATTTAATTGTGTTGTTCAACAAACGATAATAAGAGAATAATGTCAACACTAATCCACCAATTGACTTAAATTGAACACACTATTCTTATTTATAAAAGCAAAGAGTATTGTTATGCAATCATAAGATGAAATATGCTAAAGTGTATCTCTTATTACAGTGGTTATAGTTATAATTTATTTTGTACTGTAATTTCCCAAACGTCATCTGCTATAAGTATAGGACTATCATTCGTGCCAGTATGGTAGTTTATCCCTATATGGGTTATTACAATAGTGTTACTGTTCCTTCTGTCATGGATTATTGATCTATATGCACATAAAAAGTCACCTATTGTTCATTTACAGGAATGCCGCAAATCCATCCTGTTCGTTAATCCCATTGGGTGTAAGGGTATTAAGCCAAAAAATCCAGCGGCATTCAGATTGGAGCAGCATTTGTTCTATATCTCCTCCTCTTATGCCTGGTTTTATAACCTGTAATGCAGAGACTTTTAGTCGTGGTCTAGGACCATGTTTCTTTAAGTAATGTCTTGCTACCGGAGTAAGTGTTTTATTTTTACCTATATCAGTAATGCAATTTTTAATGCTATTGATATGTTCACCTATTCTGGTGCGTAGTTCTCTGGTCGTAATACCCACATATCTCAAACCACATTCACACAGTAAACAGTAGACCACATTTTTCATCCTACAATTAGCGAAACCAAGCATCTGTTTGGTTCCAGCACGTGTAGAAAATTCTCTTTCATCATGTATATATTCGCAGAAGCTACATGAGCCACAAGCATAAGTTCCACATAATCTTTTGGTACTTGTTTTTTTCCTAATAAAATGACTCTGTACCAGTTTGTTCCCTATTGTTGGTGCTCTGCGCCAGCTGGTGTTAATTCTTTGGCCTATACAATTAGCCAAAACTGGATCTGATTTCAAGATGTTAACATGTTTATTAAGTATCTCATGAATGTGCTGATGTTCTGAGTTATAGGTTGTAACAAATCTTACAGTATCATCAAGTTTTGTGTTTTTCTTTTTAGGTATGAGTAAGGAGTCTCTTGAGGTTCTTTTGGCACGTTGGAATGCCTTCAGATGCAATTTGAGCTCTTTCGCTCTTTTCATGAAAAGAACATCATCTGTACAATTCCTCCTGATTCTGAGGAATTCCCCAGTAGGAATTGCTCTTTTAGTTTGTGTAGTATGACAGCTGTCATACTGTAGCAAAGAATTTGTTGCTGTCTTTTTTCTAAATAGATCAGTTTTCAGCATATTTCTCTCATCTTTATAGATCATTACATCCAAGAATTCAACTTCGGACTCACTTATATTATAGGTCAATCTTAAATTTAGATCATTAGTATTCAAAATTGATATGAATTCTTTGAATTTATTTATGCTGCCTGTCCAGATGATAAACAAATCATCTATATAGCGACTCCACATGCTTATGTACTGTGTGTACTGTGACATATCCTCTCCAAAAACTATTTCACGCTCCCCCCACCCCAAATAGATGTTCGCATATGTGGGGGCACAGCTAGAACCCATAGCGGTCCCCTGTGTCTGTAAGTAAAATCTGTTGTTGAATACAAAGTAATTGTGTTTGAGAACAAAGTGTAATAATTTTATTATAAAATCATTACGTTCTTTTTTGTCATTAGCTTGCATGTCCAAGAAATATTTGACTGCATCACAGCCTTTGTCGTGTTTGATAGATGTATAGAGTGACTCGACATCACAGGTTATTAATAGAGTTTCTGTGTCAACTGTTATGTCATTTATTTTCCCAAGTATGTCCATTGTGTCCCTGGTATAGGAAGGGAGGGAAGTCACTATATCTCGTAAATATAGGTCAAGAAATCTACTCGCTTGTTCACATAGACTCCCTATACTCAAGACTATAGGTCTGCCTGGTGGTTTTGTTCTATTTTTTGTGAACCTTAGGTAAGAGATATAGTGTTGCAATTTTCGGATTCTTTACTTCTAAGAAGCAATATTCCTTTTGACTGATAGTGCCGTTCATTTTTACTTCTGTTATTAAGCTCTCATAATTTGTCAGGAATTGAATTGTAGGGTTTGAGAATAACAATTTATAACATTTCTTATCACTAAGTTGTTTGTTAGCCTCCTGTATATACTCCTCCTTGTCCCAGATAACTACATTCCCCCCTTTGTCTGACGCCTTAATCACCACATCCTCCCATGTTTTAATTTCTAGGAGTGCTTCATTTTCTGCCTTCGTCAGATTGATAGTTTTCTTGTCATCACTAATTCTCAAAAAGTCTGTCATGACCATATTTAAGAATACCTGTAAAGGTGCTATTTTGTTAATACTTGGCATAAATTTAGATTTTATTCTAAGTTTCTTATCCAAAGTAACCTCAGTGGTCTCTACAGAAGACCCCTCACTCTAACTGGGTCACTTTCAGTATTAAACATCTGCCGCAAACTGGCACTCAAAAAGATGTTCAATACTGAAAGTGACCCAGTTACTGATGACTTAAGAACGTTAGACACTCTAATTGAACTCTGGAACGAGAGTGAGGGGTCTGCTGTAGAGACCACTGAGGTTACTTTGGATAAGAAACTTAGAATAAAATCTAAATTTATGCCAAGTATTAACAAAATAGCACCTTTACAGGTATTCTTAAATATGGTCATGACAGACTTTTTGAGAATTAGTGATGACAAGAAAACTATCAATCTGACGAAGGCAGAAAATGAAGCACTCCTAGAAATTAAAACATGGGAGGATGTGGTGATTAAGGCGTCAGATAAAGGGGGGAATGTAGTTATCTGGGACAAGGAGGAGTATATACAGGAGGCTAACAAACAACTTAGTGATAAGAAATGTTATAAATTGTTATTCTCAAACCCTACAATTCAATTCCTGACAAATTATGAGAGCTTAATAACAGAAGTAAAAATGAACGGCACTATCAGTCAAAAGGAATATTGCTTCTTAGAAGTAAAGAATCCGAAAATTGCAACACTATATCTCTTACCCAAGGTTCACAAAAATAGAACAAAACCACCAGGCAGACCTATAGTCTTGAGTATAGGGAGTCTATGTGAACAAGCGAGTAGATTTCTTGACCTATATTTACGAGATATAGTGACTTCCCTCCCTTCCTATACCAGGGACACAATGGACATACTTGGGAAAATAAATGACATAACAGTTGACACAGAAACTCTATTAATAACCTGTGATGTCGAGTCACTCTATACGTCTATCAAACACGACAAAGGCTGTGATGCAGTCAAATATTTCTTGGACATGCAAGCTAATGACAAAAAAGAACGTAATGATTTTATAATAAATTTATTACACTTTGTCCTCAAACACAATTACTTTGTATTCAACGACAGATTTTACTTACAGACACAGGGGACCTCTATGGGTTCTAGCTGTGCCCCCACATATGCGAACATCTATTTGGGGTGGTGTGAGCGTGAAATAGTTTTTGGAGAGGATATGTCACAGTACACACAGTACATAAGCATGTGGAGTCGCTATATAGATGATTTGTTTATCATCTGGATAGGCCGCATAAATAAATTCAAAGAATTCATATCAATTTTGAATACTAATGATCTAAATTTAAGATTGACCTATAATACAAGTGAGTCCGAAGTTGAATTCTTGGATGTCATGATCTATAAAGATGAGAGAAATATGCTGAAAACTGATCTATTTAGAAAAAAGACAGCAACAAATTCTTTGCTACAGTATGACAGCTGTCATACTACACAAACTAAAAGAGCAATTCCTACTGGGGAATTCCTCAGAATCAGGAGGAATTGTACAGATGATGTTGTTTTCATGAAAAGAGCGAAAGAGCTCAAATTGCGTCTGAAGGAGAGAGGTTACACAAGAAAAATTATAAGATTGGCATTCCAACGTGCCAAAAGAACCTCAAGAGACTCCTTACTCATACCTAAAAAGAAAAACACAAAACTTGATGATACTGTAAGATTTGTTACAACCTATGACTCAGAACATCAGCACATTCATGAGATACTTAATAAACATGTTAACATCTTGAAATCAGATCCAGTTTTGGCTAATTGTATAGGCCAAAGAATTAACACCAGCTGGCGCAGAGCACCAACAATAGGGAACAAACTGGTACAGAGTCATTTTATTAGGAAAAAACCAAGTACCAAAAGATTATGTGGAACTTATGCTTGTGGCTCATGTAGCTTCTGCGAATATATACATGATGAAAGAGAATTTTCTACACGTGCTGGAACCAAACGGATGCTTAGTTTCGCTAATTGTAGGACCAAAAATGTGGTCTACTGTTTACTGTGTGAATGTGGTTTGAGATATGTGGGTATTACGACCAGAGAACTACGCACTAGAATAGGTGAACATATCAATAGCATTAAAAATTGCATTACTGATATAGGTAAAAATAAAACACTTACTCCGGTAGCAAGACATTACTTAAAGAAACATGGTCCTAGACCACAACTAAAAGTCTCTGCATTACAGGTTATAAAACCAGGCATAAGAGGAGGAGATATAGAACAAATGCTGCTCCAATCTGAATGCCGCTGGATTTTTTGGCTTAATACCCTTACACCCAATGGGATTAACGAACAGGATGGATTTGCGGCATTCCTGTAAATGAACAATAGGTGACTTTTTATGTGCATATAGATCAATAATCCATGACAGAAGGAACAGTAACACTATTGTAATAACCTATATAGGGATAAACTACCATACTGGCACGAATGATAGTCCTATACTTATAGCAGATGACGTTTGGGAAATTACAGTACAAAATAAATTATAACTATAACCACTGTAATAAGAGATACACTTTAGCATATTTCATCTTATGATTGCATAACAATACTCTTTGCTTTTATAAATAAGAATAGTGTGTTCAATTTAAGTCAATTGGTGGATTAGTGTTGACATTATTCTCTTATTATCGTTTGTTGAAAAATGCAATTAAATTTGGTTAATCCACTAATGGGCAGGATTTGCACTATAGTGATAATATTGGCTGAAACATTGCAAACAATTTCCCCCCTTTTTTGGTTTGCTATTTGAAATGTGATACGCATTACGTGAAATTATTCATACATCTTACATACAGATTTTTGATATCAAGCTATTTTATGCACTTAATCTACTAGGGACACACAATAAGATTTTGTTTCAATAGAGTCAATACAGTATACTTATTCGTGTTAACATTACTCCTTGCTCTGACAGATATGAAGAGTGTATCTGTTTTAAGTCAATTTGTGAATGAGTTTTGACATCATTCTCTCATGATCGTTTTTTGAAAAACGCAATTAAAATTTAAACTTTCTATCAATATACATGGAGAGGCATAAGAAACAATATTCTGCTTTTATAAATAAGAATAGTGTGTTCAATTTAAGTCAATTGGTGAATTAGTGTTGACATTATTCTTTTATTATCGTTTGTTGAAAAACGCAATTAAATTTGGTTAATCCACTAATGGGCAGGATCTGCACTATAGTGATAATATTGGCTGAAATATTGCAAACAATGTCCCCCCCTTTTTTGATTCGCTATTTGAAATGTGATACGCATTACGTGATATTATTCATAAATCTTACATATAGATTTTTAATATCAAGCTATTTTATGCACTTAATCTACTAGGGACACACAAGAAGACTCCGTCTCAATAGAGTCAATATACTTATTCGTGTTAACATTACTCTTTGCTCTGACAGATAAGAAGAGTGTGTCTTATTTAAGTCAATTTGTGAATGATTTTTGACATCATTCTCTCATGATCGTTTTTTGAAAAACGCAATTAAAACTTAAATAAATTTAAATTTTCTATCAATATACATGGAGAGGTTTTATTTATTTATTTTTTTACATCAATAGAGTATTCACCTTCGTGTGATATAGGAAGGATGTTGACATCATTCTCTTATGATCGTTTTTTGAAAAACGCAATCAAATTTTCTATCAACATACATGGAGAGGATTTATGCATCAATGGAGGATTTTCCTTTGTGTGACATAGGAAGGATGAATCTCATTATATGTGTGTTGAAAGGTGTGAATGAAAATCTGTCATTGGTAATAAACGCAGATTTTTGTATTGCAAGACACTTTCGAATCCAATTGGTGGATAGAATTAATCTTTGACCAGGTGGGAGTGACAATTCTGAGTAAGCTAGACCTGCATGATTGAAAATTACAATCGAGTTTAGTAAATCATGTTGGGATGGAACGGTTGCTGTCATCTTTCAATGCTCCCTACACCTATTCTTGATTTTGAAACAATGTAGCAAATATCTAATACCTTATATCACAAAATTGTTTCAACATGTTAATATCCTGACATCTGCTTGATACGATCATGTGATGAATCTTTAATCAATTACATTAAGCCTCTTGTGATAGGCTGCATCTAGAGGTGTGTGCTTAGAACCAATTTCTATTGGTCAATGACGATACAAATACCGGGTTGGGCCCCTGACTCTGGTTAGCCTCTGAGAAAGCCGTGCTAGTGGCGAAATGTACATCAGGCATTGTCTGTGTGCATGAGACTTGCTAATTTGTGTTTACCTGGGACTTTTCTAAGCTTATATTGATGTGGCAATTGCCTTCCTTAATCAGTCATTTATAAACAGTTTCCTCTCCTGCTCTAGGTACCAGTATTGCTCAGATTAGGTAATGTTGTTGGGGTCAATCCCCTATTTAGATTAGCTTTAGAGCAATCCGTGTATTCTCTGAGCCCTGAGGGTTACGGTGTATTTGAACTATTACCCAGGGAAGTAATTCTGTTTTTGAAGTCTCACACACACAGTCCTGATCTGTTTCTTAATCTAAGTTTTAAATGTATGTCTCACATATTTATGTTATACATTTGGTACTATTTACCACCCTTTTTATTCTATCATTAGTAAAAGTTACGTTTTAATAACCAGTTCTGGACACAATCCGGTTTTCAATGCATACTGTTACTATATAGTGTTTTGTGAGTGCTGGATACTGTCAAACTTCTCTCTCTTTTTTGTACCTATTAATATAACTGTGTTGGTTATGCAAGGGATTACCTTATATGGATAATCTATATTTTTAAACAATAAAAATTCTGGTGTAGACTGTCCATTCAAATAGGTTTATTGCGATGTGGGGGTTTTGCGGTTTATGGGTTAATAGATTAATTAGGTTTATTGCAATGTGGGGGTTGACGATTTAGGGGTTAATATAATTATGTTATCTGCGGATTAGGGGTTAATTACGTTATTGTTTTGCGATGTGGGGGTTGGCGGTCGGTGGATTCTTTCACCACCCTGCTATTTTTGCAGCTTCACTGCATCCAGGTGGATTATTTTGGCTGCATGCGCAACCAACAATCTTTTGGCTGCCTCGTGCAGCCAACATTCCTTTAAGGATGCGTGCACAACTGGCGACGGCAACGGACGCATTACAAACGCAATTATAGTATAGATTCTGCAGTTTTGCATAACCAACACTGTGATATTAATATACTTTTTACCTCTGTGATTACCTTGTATCTAAGCCTCTGCAGACTGCCCCATTACCTCAGTGCTTTTGACAGACTTGCATTTTAGCTAATCAGTGCTGACTCCCAAATAACTCCAGGGGAGTGAGCACAATGTTATCTTTATAACACACATGATCTAGCACTGTCTAACTGTGAAAATCTGTCAAAATGCAGAGATAAGAATTGGTTTTAAATAGTTTAGAAATTAGTTTGAGCCTACCTAGGTTTAATATTCAAAAAAGAATACCAAGAGAACAAAGCAAATTTGATGAAATAAGTAAATTGGAAAGTTGTTTAAAATTGCATGCCCTATCTGACTCATGCAAGTTTCATTTTGACTAGACTGTCCTTTTAAAAATACCACATTTTTATTCGACCCTATAGCATTAAAGTAAACATTTATTATTTGCCAGGCGAACAAAGTTCACTTTCAGTAACGTCGTCAACCCCGCATCATGGCAAAAGGACAGCATATGCTGCCAGCATTTGTCATTGCACAGGCTGCCAAACATCCAGATTGGATCGGGATGATTTAACCCTGCAACATTTTACATCCGCACCTAAATAAATGGGGCCCATTGTATCGTTTTGGGCTACATTGCCCTAAATTGTGCATAACACTTATGGATAATTTAAATTTAGCATTTTTAATACTTTTAAAAATGTTTACCATTTTGATTATCTTTTTTCTCTTTATTAAGTATGAGTTAAACTGCGTATTTAATAACTAAACAATAATACATAATTAAACCATTAAGTGATTGCAGACTTTCTGTGCTTGGATATTTAGAGCACGGGATAATCAGAAGGTTAAAAGGTTAAATCACTGCAGTGATGCCCCAGTAATGAGTAATTAACCATTGCTTGCCAAGAACACACAAGTAAACTAATTATTGTGGGCAGGTTGCAGAAGTGAGTTAAGACCTTAATTGTCAATAGGTATTCTGGGTAAGCAAGGTTTAAAACATTGCTACTGAGAAAATCACAATTGCAGAGAAGGTTTTAACTATTTGATTACCTGTGTGTGTGTGTATATATATATATATATATATATATATATATATATTTATTTATATATATACATACACATAATAGCCCTTTCTAGTCAAACACTGTGTTATATACCATATCACTTTTAACCCTAATATATTTTTTAAATAATAATATGAATATTTTTTATCAGATAGTGTATATACTGTATGAGTATAATACTTTATTTTAATGTACCTATGTTGTGCTTGGTGCAACTTTTTTTTCCAACCCTTACACCTTTACTCAAGGTCTTCTTTCAAGCTAACCCGACGAGTGCAAATTTTGTTTGCACTCGAGTGCACTGTTTTTCTTTCAACTTGTGATATGTGCACAAGCTAGCTTGATCACAATATTGGTTTTGGTGACCAGCTCTAACATTAGCACGCCACTTGTAATATAGCTCATAATAAGACAATAAGGACTTACATACTGAGCATGCAGGCATCACAGTTCCAGTTACTGCTGAACATTCGAGCACTGCTCCATGTGTTAGACAAGTGTTCTTTATATATATATATATTATCTCTGACGAAGTGGGCACAGAACCCATTGAAACGTGTAAGATATTGCGATACGACGTAATTTCCGGTTTTCGTATCAGATCCACTTCCGGTTTCTCAGAAACCACCCAAGCCGTCGTGTTTTTTTGGCTCTTCCATCTTATACACCAACGATTGGGCTAACTTACAGATAAGTGATCCATTACAAATTTGATTTTACCCTCTTTGTTTTTGATATTTTACACCCTTGTTTTGTAGAATTTGGAAAATATTTTTAAAACATTGTGCATTCATTTTTAAACAGATTTTTAAATAGACTTTTTCAGTCTGTGCGCACAGCTGCTGGAACTTTCAGCAATTCTTATATATTCACATTTTTTTTAGTATTGGACCTCTGTATGCATTTATGTATATATTATAATAAAGATTTATATTATATTTTATTCCTTTGTATCACTATTTTTACGGTTTTCTCCACGGTCTGGGAACTGACTTTTACACACTTTCCACTAGTTAGTCTTAGTCAGTTAGCCCAGAAAGAAAAGCTTTGGTTATAGTGTATTGTATGCTCATTTTTTGTTTTTTGCTTTGTGTTTTTTACATACAAAATAAACTTTGACTTTTAAGCATCTGAACTCAGCACACTAGTGCTGTTTTTAAAAATCAGTGACTACAGCCAGTGCCTATTGAGTCCAACACTCATCATTGGTTCATATATACCATATATGGAAAATATTCCTCAGTACCATCTATAGTTTTATAATCTAATCATTATATGACAATTAACTATTGACAGCAGTTTTTAAAAACCTATTATTCCTTATAATTTGATTTTATAGATTTTTTTTTACTTTAGTGAGAGAACTAAAGCATTAGGGTCATAAACAATTAGAGAAATAGATTTGTTAATTTACTATACACTATATCATATATATCAATATAGTAATAGTGTTTTTTTTTTTTTATCTGATCATTTGGGACCTTTCAGCGCTCCTTCTTTTCCTTCCTTCACATATACATATATATATATATTTATCTACAAAGACAGTATCTGCCAGGGTGCTATAGTTCAAATTCAGATTTGTGGCAATAAGCACTCACAGGTATTCAGGCATCAGTGACAAAAAAACTTTAGTTTGTGTGCTGTCCCTTCCTCTGACAAACAACAAGTGAACAAACAGGACATATAAAGGCCTATGAACCCCTCCCCCAAAAACTCAGCCAATCCCAACTGTTCATGTGAAAAAATTACACAAATGTAGTGAAGTGGCAGTTAGCAAACATATAGCTGCAATGAAAATAAGTAATCAATCATCAAGTGAAAATAAAAAAAATATTAGGAGTATCCATATCTGTTATCAGATCAGCTAGACCCTAAACTGCAGGACATCTACGAATAGTGTGCACTAGTTAAACACCTAAGATCATGTAAGATCGATAAGAAAACACAAGCCATATTTCAACAGACCGCCCATATAAAGATTAAGCCAATTACAGTGGCCTGGGCGTGCTAACATATCCATCCACATCATCGCCGCATGGATTGGTCGTGATTAAGAAAACCGGACCAATCAGGTCACGATGCAACCAATCGTCACCCAAATACGTGACAGATAAAATAAAACGTCATTGTAGGGGGCGTACCTATCCTCCCTCAGTCGAAACCAGTGGACCAACTAGGGCTCAATAAAACGATCCGGCCTCCAGAGGCGTTATCGGAAAGAGTCTGCATCATAGAAGGGGGCGTGTCTAGCCCTACGTTGGTGCACAGACTAAGTCGTAACATCAGGGAGACAACATAGTTACCTGTATCAGCAAAAATAAGTCAAGAAGCATAAACACCAAAAAATAAATGGCCACAGCAGGGTGTAATCTAAGTCTACAGTGTAAGAACACAGCAGGGACCGTACAACCTCAGGAAAGCAGATATATAGATAATGATGATGATAGATAGATGATAGATAGATAGATAGATAGATAGATAGATAGATAGATAATAGATAAATAGATAGATAGATTGATAAATAGAAAGATAGATAGATAATGATGATGATTATGATAGATGATAGATAGATAGATGTATAGATGATAGATAGCTTTTTAACAGAGATTTTTTTTTTATGTTAGGGAATTGTGTGGTAGGGGAGCTGTGGGACAGGTTGGGCAGCGCCCCTGCAGCCCTAAGGGAGAAGTCACCCCTGGTCGGAACTGAGTATGTAAAAACATTTTACAAATGAACAGCCAAGATATGCCATTCAAGGAGGTTTTCAAGTGGTTAAGGATGCTGAATTACATACTGTAGATCTAAAATCATGGAAACATGTCTTTTGATGTATTGGAGTTTAGCTGTGGAACTTAAAGAAACATAAAACCCAAAATTTTTCTTTCATGATTCAGATAGAGAATACATTTTTAAACAACTTTTCAATTCACTTCTATTATTTAATTTGCTTCCTTCTCTTGTTATCCTTTGCTGAAAGGTTTATTTAGGCAAGCTCAGGAGCAGCAGAGAACCTAGGTTCTAGCTGTTGATTGGTGGCTGCATATATATATATATCGATTGTGATTGGCTCACCCATGTGTTCAGTAAGAAACCATTAGGGCATTGCTGCTCCTTCAACAAATGACACCAAGAGAATGAAACAAATTAGATAATAGAAGTAAATAAGAAAGCTGTTTAAAATTATATTCTCTATCTGAATCATGAAAGAAAAAATGTGGGTTTCATGTCCCTTTAAGGCAACTGCACTTCACATGGCTCATTTACTGGATTATATTGCTTATTTTTTTTTTTTTAAATAATATTTTATTGAGGCCAAAATGTTGCAAAAACAACACGGTAATGCTCACACATCCAACATAAAATTAGTAAGCCAAATTTTCACAGCGTATAACATTGTGGCAAATACATTACATGGATGAACATACAACCTGGTGACATCACCACATCAATCGGCCTTAATATTTTCTGATGATACTGTAAATTACCATATAACTGCAGAAAGTGTATGACAGTGTAAATAGTTGTTATGTATAATTTGATATCTGTCTGTTCCGGTGACCCAGATGAAAGGTAACAGGATGTGAACTAGAGAGGGAGGGGTAGACGGTGGGTGGGAAGAGGGCGGTGAGAAGAAAAAAAAAGGGGGGGGGGAGGCCCGGGGATAAGCTCGAGCCCCTAGAGTAGTAGCCTCCATTTAGCGTATGTCCAGCTACACCGTGGCATAAACAGTACTTAAACTGTGCTCACAGGAGATTAAATACTTCTAGGAGGTCTACTTAATGGGTCAGTCACCTGCCTCCAAGTGTCCCAAGTTTGAGAGTGTAAGGACACCTTATTCTACTGGGTAAATATTGGGCATTCCATGTGCTCGAAGTAGGACATCATTTTGACTACATCGCCCCATCTTGGGATTGTCTTTTGTTTCCAGAGTCTAGCAATTGCTAATTTGGCAGCTGAAAACAGGTAAATACACAGAAAATCAATGGAGGTGGAGTTTGTCTTAATGGCTATATGAAATAGAATAGTTTGTGTGGAGTTGTCAATCAGGGGGTCAAGGGTCAAGCATTTATTAAGGATTACAGCCCAGAAAGGTCGAAGTACCGGGCATTCCCACCATATATGGGCTGGCGACCCCACCATCCCGCATTCTCTCCAGCATAGCAGAGAGTTAGAGTGGGAGATTTTGAAAAGTCTAAGCGGCGTGAGGTGCCATTGGGTACATACTTTAATGTACAATTCTAGCAGGGTAACACAGTGAAGCGCCTGTTTAGTTAACGTGGCAGCCCTAAACCAATCTGCTTGTTCTGCATAAAATTTTAAGTCCCTTTCCCAGGCTATAGTGTAGGCTTACTTATAAAAGGTAGGAGAATTCAACAGGTCTCTATAGGAGGTTGAGAGCGCCAGCGGTATTTTCAATTTCCCCGTTCATCTCTTTTCCCATTCAGTTGCTTCGTGCAGCGGTCTATCAAGAAATCCCCAGGATTTTAAAAGGCTATGCAGCCTCCAGAATTCGAATTGTAGGAGGGGTGATGGGTTATAAATTGATACAAATTATGAGGTGGCTATAAACCGTCCTCTGGGAAACAAGTCAGCTATACAGAAAATGCCACACTCTTGCCAGAGTTGCGGGTGTGAATCTCTGAGAGCCGCAAGAAGCCCCGATAGGGAATGTATAGGGGAAGGATGTGGGGCAATTTGCTTTAATGGGTGCAGTCTATCCCAGAAACGAAGATCATGTAGGATAATTGTGTTGTGTATTCTATATGTAGATCTGACAAGTTTAGGGAGCCATATAAGATCAGAAAGAAGCAGTGAATTGGGTAATGTGGCTTGCTCCAGTGCCTGCCATTTATTAAGAGAAGAGGTGACATTCCAAGAGAGGACGTGTGCAAGGCGAGAGGCTTCATAATAAGTAGCTATGTTAGGGGCGCCCGCACCCCCTCTACATAGTGGCTGCTGCATTATTCGGGTAGCTACTCTGGGATGCTTATTTCTCCAAATGAACTTATTGCAAACTTGTTGAAAGTTGCCTATAAGTGACTTGGGGACTGGAATGGGGAGTGAGCGAAAATGGTAGGTCAGTTTAGGGAGTAACACCATTTTAAATGCTGCTACACGTCCCAACCAGGAAATACAAGGGATATTCCACGCGTCTGCGCTCTTCTGGAACTGCTGCAATAACGGATAGAAGTTGGACTCAATAATAGTGGATATGCTGCAAGAAAGGTATACACCCAGGCGTTTAATCCTCTGTTGGGTCCAATTAAATGGATACATTTTCTTAAGATACTCAGGTTCTTTACCCTCTATATTAATGGTGTAGGCGTCTGTCTTGCCAAAGTTCAGCTTATAGTGACTAATCTGTCCAAAGTGGTTTAGTAATTGGAAAAGAACAGGGAGAGACCGAACAGGGTCATTCAGGAAAATAGTTAGGTCATCCGCAAACAACGCGGTCTTTTGTATAGTTCCCATAATCTCGACTCCCTGTATCTCCGGATTGCTCCTGAAGCGGTTCCATGACCAGAGCAAATATCAATGGGGACAAAGGGCAACCCTGTCGGGTCCCGTTAGTAATCTGGAAAACTGGAGAGTGAAAACCAAGGCCTCTAACTGAGGCTGAGGGCATTGAGTATAAGGATTTAACACAGGAGATAAAACTTGGGGGAAAGCCAAAGCTGTGAAGGACCTCAAACAGGTAAGCCCAATTCACCCTGTCAAAGGCTTTTTCGGCATCAAGCACCAGCATTGTGCAGGGGATATGCTGTTGCTTAGCTTCAAAATATATATTAAGTAACCATCGGGTATTGTCCTGTCCCTCCCTTCCCGGGGTCAAACCAACCTGGTCCTCAACAATGAGTGACGGGAGAACACGATTAAGTCTGATAGCCATAGTTTTAGCAAGGATTTTGATGTCCGTATTAATTAATGAAATAGGACGGAAGTGTTTGCATCTATCAGGAGTCTTTCCTGGTTTTGGCATTGTTACAATGACTGCCTCAAGCATTTCGGGGGGAAGAGAGCTAGTTTGTCTGGCCAGCGAACAGATTCTAGTAAGTAACGGAGCAAGTAGCGAGGGAAAGGTCTTGTAGAAGAGGGCACTATATCCATCCGGTCCTGGGGATTTATTAGACTTTAGGGATTTAATAACTGATACTACTTTGTCGGTAGAAATAGGAGAATCTAATAGCTTTTTCTGGGTTTTGGATAAAACTGGTAGGGACAGTGAATTTAAAAACTCCTGAATTTGTTGGGAAGATGGAATAGGGGCATCTAGAGAGTTTTCTAAATTATATAGAGAAGAGTAGTAATGTGCAAAGGCATTCCGAATATCTACTGGGAGACGAAAAATGCCTTGCGGCGTTGTCAAAAAAGGGATGCGAGCTTCAGCAGTACGTTGCCTAAGCTTGTTAGCTAAGAGCCAATCTGCCTTATTTCCTTTTGCATAGAAAGTTTGCTTGAATCTGCAAATCTGTGATTGATACCGTTTAAGTTCTAGGGCCTCTATTTTAATTTTAGTGTCCTGTACTTTCAACAGGGTCTGCAGGTCTAAGGATACCATGTGAGAGGCAGTCAGGGAGCGAAGGCTCGTATGTAACTGGGCTAGTGTCCCCCCTAATTGCCTATTATGTTCCGCTTTCAGTTTGAAGAACAGCCCCCTAGTAAAAGCCTTAAGTGTGTTCCATAAGCAGAAGTCATCCACAAAGCCATTATCATTCGTTTTGAGAAATTTGTCGATGTTCCTCTGAAGAAACAGAATCTGCTCTGGGGTTGAGAGCAAATGTTCTGCAAGTCTCCAGGAAGATCTAGATGGCATACAATTCGGGACTTTTAAGGAGAACTGAACTGGGGAGTGGTCAGACCAAGAGCATCCCGGCATAGAGACCTGCTGAACAAGATCAAGAAGGCGTGGTTCACAGTAGACGTGATCAATTCTAGTATATGTATTATGAACCACTGAATAGTAAGAGTAATCTTTGGAGGTGGGATGGTGGGACCGCCATATATCGAACAAGTTATATTGTGCAAGAAGGTTATTAAACTGCCTAGAAGACCATGTGGTTTGGGGGTCACAGGGTTTGCACTTTGGAGAACGTCTGTCTAAGGTAGTGTCTGCAATCATATTGAAGTCACCCACAAGTAGGAGGTTTTGGGACCTGTGAGAAGCTAGTAGTCTTAAGAATTTCCTGAACATTCTAGTCTGACCTGAATTTGGGCCATAATAGCTGACTAGAGTATATGGGATATTGTCTAACTTACAATTTAAAATGAGGAATCTGCCCTTTGAGTCTTTGTAAGAGTTTAATTTTTCATATAGGACTGACTTGTGAATCATAATTGCAACTCCTCGCGATTTGGAAGGGAATGAGGCTGTCTCCACTATTGGGAAATGCTTACTGTGTAGGGGAATGGGCACTCCCTCAACCCAGTTGGTTTCTTGCAAAAAAAGCTACTTTAGACTTGGTGTGATTAAGATAATTTAGTAATCTACTTCTTTTGTTGGGGGTATTGAGACCCCTAACGTTTAGAGAGGTACAGGTAAAAGACATGTTAGAGCTTGTGCCAGAGCAGGAGGGGGGTAAGAAGAAAAAAAAAAAGAGAAGGAAGGGGGGAAAGGGTAAAAGTGAGAATAAAGACGTGAGAGAGTAGATATAGGGTTAAAAGGGGTGGGGTGATATGTATCTATAGTGAGGGTCACCTGGAGAAACTATATTGTGGTAGTTATAATCTTATTCTAGTGGTTGCTGTATGTTCAAGAAAGACTGCTTAGCTAGTCCCCCTTCTAGAGGGGGGTTCTTTATTTATTGGGAAAATATTTATAGAAATGGGGGGAATGGTCTGATATAATCAGGGTAATAGGGGGGGTATGGGGGGGAGGAGGTGGTAAGTATAGACTATAATATTAGATTTTCTTCTGAGAGTTTGGAAGTGAGTAGATATGGGTGTCAGAAGAGGAGGCTGAGTCCAGAAGGAAAGGTTAAGGTGTTAGGTAAAGCGGCCATATCGCCTGCCGCGTGTTATGGGGGTTTAGGAAGCTGAATATTTGTCAGTGTATCAGAGGTTGAGGGGGGAAGAAAAGTGAGTAGAGAGATTAAAGTTGTATTTTCCTTCAGTATATGAGTGGTGCATCTCAAGGGAGGGAAAAGAAAAAAGAAGAAAAAACATGGGAGGATGAGGTTATCAGTATTAACTATTAACATTCTTAACAATAGCATAGACATAAATGTCAACAATATAGGTTTCAAACAGTATAAACTTCAGCTGTACTCTTCCTAATCTGCAGTGTTCGTAATGTTGCACATATCTAATCAGGAAGGCCATTAGATTGAAGCAGATGCTCCGCTACTGTCTCAACGCGACTATGGCGCGTGGAAACAAAAAAGGTTAGATAAAGGGGTGCAGACTTATGTGGTGGATCTATAGCATTCCGAGGAAGGCCATAATTGTATTGCTGGTAGACAGACGTCTCCATCTACCACTATACAGAATATTTAGTAAACTATGATTAATGGCCCCTCATACAGGCTGAACTCAGTTAAGCTAGGGTCAATAGGGCGCTGGGAAGCTCAGTTAGATAGTTTAAAATGACTATAGGCACCAGACTATGTATACTAACGGGTATGAACACATAAGTAATAGTAAACCATCTCATTCGTATACCCACATTTCAAAGTTAATTAGGACCCAGAGAATAAACTGAATAAGAGTAGGTGGGTTCAATTTTGAAGTGCCTCAAGTTGGTCTAGTGAGTAGGGTGAAGCCTTATTTGGACTGGAAAGCCTATGTTAGCAGAATTACAGAACCAACATAACAGAGCAATTGCAATACGTCAATATTCATACAATAGCATAAAGTCTGCAGAGAGTTAGTAGCCTTAGTAAAAGTGACCTACAGGGGAAGTAAAAACATTGTAAAGATATGTGCGTATTTCAAGCAAGAACAGCATAAAAAAACGACATAAGTTTTTCCATATAATTGTCGTCTGGGAGCTGAACTCGATCAGAAAGAGTTCACAAGGATCATCTGGCAACTAGTACCCTGTAAAAAATGTAAAGATATGTGCGTATAACAAGCAAGAACAGCATAAAAAACAACATAAGTTTTTGCATATACTTATTGTCCAGGAGCTGAACTCGATCGGAAAGAGTCCACAAGGATCATCTAGCAATAAGTACCCTGTTAGCACAGATTAGTTCTTCAGGAGGATGCTGAGCCCGACCTATGTCTCTGAGGGAGGACTGTCCAGTCATGACTCTCATTTTGGGGTTTACGATGAGCGAGGCTATGGGCTTCAATAGCCGGCCTCTCTGGTTTAGTGTGCCTGTGAGGGTGTGGAGATGACTGATGGATGTATGGGGTAGACGGCGCTACCCACTCCTGAGCAGAAGCCCGTAACGAACTGTGTGGAGGTCTTGACTTTTCCTTGCTTGTGTAGAGTAAGTTCCATCTCTGGAGAAGATATTGCTTATTTTTAACATTATGATATTTATTATTTTATGTCTTAAAATGTTTAAAAATGTAAAAATGTTATTTGTGATTTTGATATTCTAATAATAACAATGGCAAAAATCTTACAGGTTTAGTCCTATTTTTCAGGTTCAGATCTATTTAGCGGGACATAAAAGTCAAAATTAAACTTTCATGATTCAGATAAAACATACAATTTTAAACAACTTTCCGATTTAGGACCAGATTACGAGTGAAGTGCAAATTAACGCTTCCGCTTGAGCCTTAATTGCGCTAGAAGTAAGATTTTTGTGCTCGTCGGGTTTCACTCATATTATGAGTTAAAAGTAAACTGTTTTCGCTCTAGCGGCAATCTGACGATCGCTAAAATCCAAAGTTAGAATATCGTGTGCTCGTTCACGTATTTCCCCATAGAAGTCAATGGAGAAAAAAAAGTGGAAAAAAACACTCAAGCAAACACGATTGCATATTCTCATTTGCGCTAACCCATCATGAAAATATGAATATTTCATATTCCAATGTTCTTTACATTGCAGAATATGTTCTATTTATTCATAAATAAATATTTATACATATTTCTGATGGTATTTTGGTAAAATAAATATATAGCGCTAATTTATTGCACGGCCCAAAATGGGCAAATTCACCCGTTCGCGCAAGGGAGATAAATAACCAGCCATTAAAAGTGGCTAGCTATTGCTACCTCGAGCTGGGGTAGCAATTATTGCTCAGAAAATTAACCAGGGATCAGATTTCTGGTTAATTTTCTAAAAGTGCCCCAAATGCCCCCCAAATAGAGGGTCTTTTAAGGGGTTAAAACTTGGTGGCTGTGGGGTGTTAGAAAAAAACAAACCACAATGAAAAGTGCATTTACATTGGGATCTATGGGAACTGTGAGTTCCCTGTAAATAATGTATATATGTATATGCTTATATACATACTGTATATATTTATGTGTTAATATGTGTATATACACATATTAACACATAAATATATATGTAAATATTCAAATACATATATATTTAAAATTGCTGTCCATTAATAGGCTACTTACCCTCTTTGCTGCACTTAGGTTTGACGGCATCAAAACGAGGCTCCCACTGGAGGCTATGGAAGCGTGCTCTCATAAGTGCAATATGCGTATAAGCGACATATTGCACTCAAGTTGTAATCTGGCCATTAAGGGCCAGATTACAAATAGAGGTCTAAATATTACTCCACTGTGTAATACCAGTGAATGCTAATGTGCGCTGGTGTTACAAGTTGTCAGCAATGCAAACTCATTACTGGGAAGCATTGCGCTCACTAGAGCGCGCTTCCATAGGCTTCAATGAGAGCCTCGTTCTGATGCTGTCAAAGATGGCATCAGAACCTATGTGCTGGGAAGTGGGTAAGTAGCGCAGCAATCGCAGCAAATTTTATTTTTTTTAAAAAATTGTTTTATTTTGCAAAAAAATTATACACTGTGCATGTACATTTGGCAGAATTACAGATTATTATGAATTTACAGCTGTGTAGGCTGCACATACGCAATACAGTTAACAAACAAACAATAAACAGAAAACATTGAAAACAAATAAATAACACATGAAACAAACACATTGCACTTCCTGATGCAAGGTTTTAGTCTTACAAAAAAGAAAAGGGTATTCACCCCCCCAGTAACCCCGATACTTAGTTGTCGAAGTTATTTATTGTGACATTTCAATGTATCGCTCCAAAGCCCATGGATTCCCCATCATCCACTACTGTACCAGATTCTATTCCCTCCACTTATGTCCCAGGTCAAATATCTTTACACTCTATAGTTTATAAGCGTTACATTGTGCAGGAGTCAAATTTATCTCTTAAATATTCCTCCCACAGTATCTTAATCTGCATGTATCTATCTAACCTTCATTGTTTGAGGTAATGGTACTCTTCTAGCAATATAGAACGGTTACACTCTTGTACCCAAAGTGATGTAGTCAGAACTAAGGAGCTTTTCCAATTCCTGGCTATCAATATCTTAATATTATTACTTGCAATATTAAATAATTTGACCTGCTCTAAAGTAAATGTTTTGGGGACGATATGGAATAACCAGAGGGATGGGTCTAATGGTAGAGTTTTATCTAATAACTTTGATGTTTCCTTTGAAATTTTTTCCCACACTGGGATTATTTTAGGACACAGCCACCAAATATGTGCCATATGGCCAGTATAGTTATGACATCTCCAGCAGGTGTCAGAGACATCACTGAATATTTTCTGACAGTGTGATGAGGTAAGATACCATCTGTGTAGTAATTTCATGTTTAGTTCAAGAAATTTACTGGATGTGGCAGATTTCTTAATGGCTGTGAATATTTTAGAAGAATCAATGTGCGAGATCTGCATTCCTAATTCTTCCCAACACTTATTGATGAAATGAGGTGTATGGCCTGGAGCATTTTGTTTCAGTAATGCATAAATAGCTGATAGTGCGTGTTTTGTAGGGGACAATTTATGGCATAAGGACTCAAATACTGTCAAGGGGCTTTGCATATTCCTATTGTGCGGGTGGCCCAATAAGTAATTGTAACACTGCATATAAAAATACCAGTTTCTGAAACAGTTGAAACCTTTTTCAATTAGAGCCGCCCTAGAGTGCAACTGGGTTTCATTCTCTAGGTGACATATCATCAACACCCTGTCCGGTTGTGTGTCATTTTTTATCATTGCTAAGAGACCTGGGTTAAATTCCTTGTTGGAGATAAAGGAAGTAAGAGGGGAGTAGGCAGAGGAAATGTTAGGGATTTCCACGAGGATTCTCTCCCATATCGACATGGTCTCCTGTACTGTACTGTTCTGTTCTGTGATGATCCCAAAATTGACGGTGTCCAGCACTGTGTGCCTAAGTGTGAGCAACCTACTATGTCATGTTTGAGGCGGACCCAAAGTTTAAAGTTGAAGTTAGTGTACCAGTCAACTATTCTCTGTAAGTGTGTGGCCTTGCAATATGAGACTAAGTCAGGGACTCCTAGCCCCCCGTTATCTATTTTCTGATACATGTCCTTCCTATTTATCCGTGCGTGGTGTTTATTCCATATAAATTAAAAAATTTTAGTTTGTAAGGATGTAAGAAATGTGCGTGGGAGGGCTATGGGTAGTGTCTGTATTATATACAGTATCTTCAGGAGGATGCTCATCTTGAAGGCGTTGATCCTACCTGTCCAGGACAGAGGTTTCCTACGCCAGGAGGACAAAGTGGCTATAATGGTCGACTGGAGAGGCAAGAAATTTGTCTCGAAGATTTGGTTAATCTTTGAAGTCAGGAATATTCCCAAATGCATCAATTTACTGTTTTGCCATCTAAATCTGCATCCCTGTTGAATAAGTTGTAAGTCCCCGTTTGGAATGTTAATATTTAAGATTTCTGATTTACTTTCGGCTACGCGTGTTTTTTCCCCCCCGCACCTTTTAAATAACGCTGGTATGTAGAGTTCTCTGAAGGGCTGCGTTAGGCTCCAAAAAGGGAGCGTAGAGCATAATTTACCGACACTTCAACTCTCAATACCAGCGTTGCTTATGGTAGCGGTAAGCTGGCAAAACGTGCTCGTGCACGATTCCCCCATAGGAAACAATGGGGCAGTTTGAGCTGAAAAAAAACCTAACACCTGCAAAAAAGCAGCGTTCAGCTCCTAACGCAGCCCCATTGTTTCCTATGGGGAAACAGTTTCTAAGTCTGCACCTAACACCCTAACATGTACCCCGAGTCTAAACACCCCTAACCTTACACTTATTAACCCCTAATCTGCCGCTCCCGCTATCGCTGACCCCTGCATATTATTATTAACCCCTAATCTGCCGCTCCGGACACCGCTGCAACCTACATTATCCCTATGAACCCCTAATCTGCTGCCCCCAATGTCGCCAACACCTACATAATATTTATTAACCCCTAATCTGCCCCCCCAATGTCGCTGCTACCTTACCTACACTTATTAACCCCTAATCTTACGACTGGACCTCGCCGCCACTATAATAAATGTTTTAACCCCTAAACCGCCTCACTCCCGCTTTGCAAACCATATAATAAATTTTATTAACCCCTAATCTGCCCTCACTAACACTTATTAACAGGGGTTAATAAGTGTAGGTAAGGTAGTAGCGACGTTGGGGAGGCAGATTAGGGGTTTATAAATATTATTAGGGGCAGCAGATTAGGGGTTCATAGGGATAATGTAGGTGGCGGTGGTGTGCGGTCGGGAAATTAGGGGTTAAAAAAATATATTATAGTGGCGGCGATGTGTGGGGACCTCGGTTTAGGGGTACATAGGTAGTTTATGGGTGTTAGTGTACTTTAGAGCACAGTAGTTAAGAGCTTTATGAACCGGCGTTAGCCCATAAAGATCTTAGCTCCTGACTTTTCTCTGCGGCTGGAGTTTTGTCGTTAGAGTTCTAACGCTCACTTCAGCCAAGACTCTAAATACCAGCGTTAGGAAGATCCCATTGAAAAGATAGGATATGCAATTGGCGTAAGGGGATCTGCGGTATGGAAAAGTCATGGCTGGAAAGTGAGCATTAGACCCTTTCCTGACTGACTCTAAATACCAGCGGGCGGTAAAAACCAGCGTTAGGAGCCCTTAAGGCTGGTTTTGATGGCTACCGCAGAACTCTAAATCTAGGCGTTTGATTGATAAGAAAGTTTGAAATCCTTCTGAATTCATCTAACTGTTTTAATAGGCTTGGGATGGATTGCATAGGATTCGTTAGAAAAAAGAGCACATCATCTGCATATAGTAGAAGCTTATGTTGATGTTCCTTAACCTGTACTCCTATGATATCTACTGTGGATCTAATCTTTAGTGCCAAAATTTCAATTACACAAGCAAATAAAATCGGGGATAGGGGACATCCCTGCCTGGTTCCATTAGATATCCTAAAGGGGGCTGACAGGGATCCATTCATGCGGACTCTGGCCATCGGAGATGAATACATGGCAAATACTCTATCTACAAAGGAGGACCACCCGAAGGAAACGCCAGCTAACCCGGTCTAACGCATTTTCAGCATCGGTGGAAACCACTACTGTAGGGATACAGCAGCGGTTCACATAATCGATTAGGTTGATGGCGCGAACAGTATTGTCTTTAGCTTCTCTTGTAGGTATGAAACCCACTTGATCAGCATGTATTAAATCTGGAAGTAAGGCATTCAACGGGGTCGCCAACAGTTTGGCATATATTTTAACATTGATGTTCAGTAGAGAAATCGATCTATAATTCTCGACCCTCGAGTGGTCCTTACCCTCTTTTGGGATAATTGAGATATGTGCAGTTAAAGAGCTACTGAGAAACGGATTAGTACAGGAAATGGAGTTGAATAGGGTTGATACATGTGGGGCAAGTATTTTACTATATTTTTTATAATAGTAATTAGTAAGGCCATCAGGGCCTAGGGCTTTCCCTATCGGTAAGTCCCTTATGACCGAAAGGAGTTCTTTCACAGTGAAGGGAGAATTAAGGGATTCTTCTTGTGCCTGGGTGACCGTGGGTATAGCTAAGTCTTTAAGGAAGGATTCTATAAGGGCAGCATTAGATGGGGCAGTTTGAGTGGCATCTGGGAGGTTATAGAGGGATTCATAGTATATGCGAAAGGCCTCTGATATATCATAGGGGGGTAGGCCGTGTCTTTCCCTGATCTACTAATGGATAAGATATATGACTGGTTAGTTCGCCGTCTCAGTTTGCGGGCCAGTAGTCTACTACATCTATTGTCGCTATCATTAGTTTGCTGTAGTTTGAGTGTGAGTTGTTTACAGCCTTTATCTAGTAAGCTATTAACTATTTCTCTTTGTGTCTGTAGGTCCTTTTTCAAGGTTTCATCTGTCGGTGATAATTTAAGTTTCTCTTCAACCACAGTAATAGTTGTCAATGCATCCTGTAGTGCATTGCGTTGTTGTTTGTGTTTATGATACTGCATGCTGATAAGATCCCCCCTGATTGTGCTTTTATGGGCCTCCCAGATAAGTCTAAAGTCAGGTATAGAGGACACATTTAAGTGAAAATACAATGGGTGGTCTAGTAGATCATTGTCTAATTTCCATACAAACATGGAGTGTGGTGCTGAAGGCCACTCGATGGAGCAAGTCACCATCGAGTGATCCGTCCATCCTGTGGGGGTTATTGCTGACCTAAATGCCAGGGATAAACAGGACATGTCCAAAAAAATGTAATTGATGCGGGAGAAACGGGAGTGGGGAAAGGAAAAGAGCGTGTATTGGCGGTCTACCATGTTTTGTATCCTACAGACATCATGTAGTCTCTAATGTGTTGCTTAACTCTATACAGAACTTTATTTGGCATTGAGGAAAGCCCTGTTGAGGTGTCCAGAGCAGTGTCAAGGGAAACATTAAGGTCCCCACCCAGTATCAGCATATCCCTTTTGATCTCCCATATGGCGTCAGAAAGGCGTTTGACGAAGTGGTCTTGTTGGGTATTAGGGGCATATACGCAAACCAGTGTGACTATTGTATTGTATAGTTTACCAACTAAGATCAAATACCTGCCCTCTCGGTCTTGTGCTGAGCTAAATAAGGTAAAGGGGATACCCTGTTTGATTAGAATACCCACCCCATTAGTTTTTCTGTGATTAGATGCGTAGAATGCCTCACCGACTTTATACCTAAACGTTTTGGGCTCCTTCTTGTAGAGGAAGTGAGTTTCTTGTAGTAGGATTATATCCCCTTTATTGTCTTTAAAGTCCCTAATAGCTATACTCCTCTTATTTGGGGAGTTAAGACCCTTTGCATTAATTGTTATGATGTTCAACAGCGTGTTATTGGGAACCATCATATGTCAGTATGGTAATGAGCTGTTGGTCAGTACAGAGGCTAGTATGTGTCAGATGTGGGCAATGGACAGCAATAAGTATGTATCAGACATAGAATATGTCAGTGAATAGTTATCAGGGAGCGTGGGGGGGGGGAATATGTAAGCACATTGTGTTATAAAATGAACAACAACAAAAATAACATAAACAAATAACAAATAACTATTAGTACATATAAGAACATTACTGGAGAGACTTGATAACAGTCCCTCCAACAAAACAATTACCGTAAAAGAGTAGAGGTCAACCGGGTACTTGGACTCAGGTAGATGTGGAACTATTTGACATCCATAATAAGGATGGCATGAGTGGGCATTATTATAGAAAGGTGCAAAATTTTAAGGCCCCAATACAAGGGCTCAGTTGGTTCAAACTTAATCAAAATAAGCTATATAACATCAATAGAAAGTCATTAAATGTGTCAGTGTGGTTGCTTAAGCGTGTGAACGCCTTCAACTGTCTTTGCAACATGTCCACACTTTAGGATTTTCCCCTAGATGAGGTGCTCACCTCTATCTAAGGGCAGTTGTTAGTACCTAAAATTTACATATAATAAAAAACAAAACAATTTAACATGAAACTTCTGTACCAATCTCACCCAACCATGGAAACTGGAAGTAGGTTAAGTCTCTCTTATCTTTTTAATCACGATTTCGGTCTGTCCTTCCTTTTCTTGTGGACAACTTTGTGCCATTGTGTCCCTGCTGTCAATTGTAGCAGTGAAGCTGTGGTGTCTGATGGTTTCTCAAGTGGATGAGGTGGTTGGAGTGACAGTCCCAGACCCTTGGAAAAGGACTCCAGATCCTGCAGCCCTCTGTAGGTGTGAGTCTGTCCCTCATTTGTCACCACCAGGCTGAAAGGGAACCCCCAACGGTACTTGATGTTCTTCTCTTGTAATGCTGTGGTGATGAATCTTGCATCTCTTCTACGTTGTAGGGTTGCTTGGGCATAAATCTGGGTAAATTTGCAGTGAGTGATCCAGATAAGATATCTTTCTCAGTTGTCTCGCTTTGGTCCAAATTTCCTCCCTGTCTGTAAATCTCAGGAATTTGAGAATGACATCCCTGGGGGGTGCGCCAGCTGGTGGGGGTGGTCATAATGCACGGTGAACCCTCTCCAATTCCATATCGGGTATATCTGGTTCCCCCAAAATCTGTTGAAATAGATTCTGCAAGTATTCTTTGAGTTCAGAGCTCTTTATTATTTCTGGAATACCTCACACCCTTAGGTTTGACCGCCGACTGCTGTTTTCGAGATCTTCAATTTTTTCTTGCATAGTCACTATTTGTGAGGCTTGGACATTTGCATGTGTGTCAAGGGCCCCCATCATTTCATTAATAGTAGTTTGCATGCCCTCCACTTCTTCTACTCTGCTTCCCAATATATTTATATCTTTTTGCATGGATGTAAGCTCTGTGGTTATCAATGACTTTAGAGAAGCAAAATCTTCTTTTGATGGCAGGTTAGCAATATCCTGTTTTAACTGAGTGATGTAAGAAGCAGCTACCTGCGTTTCTGAAGTGCTGGGTGGGTCAATTGAGGTCTCAGCAGGTACTGCTCTCTGGGGTGCAGGGTTGTTTATTGTGTCCGAGAGCTGAAAAAATTTGCTCACTGATACTGGTGTAGTGGTCTGGCTTTTCGTGAGCTTATCCCCTTTAGGCAAACATCTAGCCACCATGTTTTGTGGTTAAGTAAGTGATAGAAATGTCCAGCTATGCCGTGTGCCCTTTCATAAGGTTAATGATAAATGATGAAGAATATTAGAAGGAGACAGGGAGGTTTGAGCCTTCATTAGCACCTGTATAGAGATTTGCAATAAAGTATAGTGTACAGCCGTTGTTCTTTTTTAAATGCAGACTGCATGTTTCACACAACCTTAATGGCGTTATTAACAAAGGCCTGCTGCCTCCGGTTCAATAAAAAATTACATTATGCCCCTTCCTCCTCTCTCTGATATGACCATACATTTGTGCAAGAAAAAATAGGGGTGCCAATGAGTTCGTGGCAAGGTTTTTATCTCAGGATGTTAAGGGGTTAATGAGTATTACAAGTGACTTTGTGTCCAGGTGTGTAGCTATAATGTTGCACGAGTCGTATTGTGCATCTTACCCCTATGTAGGAGCTGGGTCCGGGAGAAATCCTGTTATCTTATCCGTACAGCCTTTCAAAGATGGTGGCGGTCCTCCTGATGCGGTTAGTAAACAATCCACTACCGTCTTATTTGCGGCTCAGGGTGCCTTCATTCCATTCCGATCAGTTTCCCCACATATTCATGCACCTGTGAGCCACTTCGGTGTATGTTTGTGGCTTGTAGATAGTCCTGGGTCCTTTCTCCAGCACGGAGCTGATTCACTTTGAGGCCATTTGCCTGCACGGCCGAGCTCCGCCCCCGCAATTGCAGCTAATTTAAATATATATGTATATACTTATATACAGTATCTCACAAAAGTGAGTACACCCCTCACATTTTTTGTAAATATTTTATTATATATTTTCTTGTGACAACACTGAAGAAATTACACTTTGTTACAATGTAAAGTAGTGAGTGTACAGCCTGTATAACAGTGTAAATTTGCTGTCCCTTCAATATAACTCAACACACAGCCATTAATGTCTAAACCGTTGGCAAAAAAAGTGAGTACACCCCTAAGTTGAAATGTCCAAATTGGACCCAATTAGCCATTTTCCCTCCCCGGTGTCATGTGATCCGTTAGTGTTACAAGGTCTCAGGTGTGAATGGGGAGCAGGTGTGTTATATTTGGTGTTATCGCTCTCAAACTCTCTTACTGGTCACTGGACGTTCAACATGGTACCTCATGGTAAAGAACTCTCTGAGGATTTGAAAAAAGAATTGTTGCTCTACGTAAAGATGGCCTAGGCTATAAGAAGATTGCCAAGACCCTGAAACTGAGCTGCAGCACGGTGGTCAAGAACATACAGCGGTTTCACAGGACAGGTTCCACTCAGAACAGGCCTCGCCATGGTCAACCAAAGAAGTTGAGTGCACGTGCTCAGCATCATATCCAGAGGTTGTCTTTGGGAAATAGACGTATGAGTGCTGCTAGCATTGCTGCAGAGGCTGAATTGGTGGGGGATCGGCCTGTCAGTGCTCAGACCATACACCGCACACTGCATCAAATTGGTTTGCATGGCTGTTGTCCCATGGCTGAAGGCAAACAAACTAAGGACATGGATTACTGGAACCATGTCCTGTGGTCCGATGAGACCAAGATAAACTTATTTGGTTCAGATGGTGTCAAGCGTGTGTGGCGGCAATCAGGTGAGGAGTACAAAGACAAATGTGTCTTGCCTACAGACAAGCATAATGGTGGGAGTGTCATGGTCTGGGCCTGCATGAGTGCTGCCGACACTGGGTAGTTACAGCTCATTGAGGGAACCATGAATGCCAACATGTACTGTTACATACTGAAGCAGAGCATGATCCCCTCCCTTCGGAGACTGGGCCGCAGGTCAGTATTACAACATGATAACGACCCCAAACACACCTCCAAGACAGCCACTGCCTTGCTAAAGAAGCTGAGGGTAAAGGTGATGGACTGGCCAAGCATGTCTCCAGACCTTAACCCTATTGAGCATCTGTGGGGCATCCTCAAACAGAAGGTGGGGGAGCGCAAGGTCTCTAACATCTACCAGTTCCGTGATGTCATCGTGAAGGAGTGGAAGAGGACTCCAGTGGCAACCTGTGAAGCTCTGGTGCGCTCCATGTCCAAGAGAGTTAAGACAGTGCTGTAAAATAATGGTGGCCACACAAAATGTTGACACTTTGTACCCAATTTTGACATTTCCAATTAGGGGTGTACTCACTTTTGTTGCCAACGGTTTAGACATTAATGGCTGTGTGTTGAATAATTTTGAGGGGACAGCAAATTTACACTGTTATACAGGCGGTACACTCACTAGTTTACATTGTAGCAAAGTGTAATTTCTTCAGTGTTGTCACATGAAAAGATATAATAAAATATTTACAAAAATGTGAGGGGTGTACTCACTTTTGTAAGATACTGTACATATATATTTATGTGTTAATATGTGTATATACACATTTTAACACATAAATATACATGTATATAATCATTTACATATATATTTACTGGAAACACATACGGCTAGATTACGAGTTGTGCGTTAAGGTAAAAAAGCAGTGTTAACAGGTCCTAAAACTGGTATTACGAGTCTTGCAGGTATAGGTGTCCCGCACACTTTGTTGGCCTTACCGCAAACCGACTTACGTAAAGCTCGTAAAGCCTTTTTTTTATGGGACTTCCATAGCGCTGTTATTACGAGTCTGTACTGGGAGGCCAAATGACGTCTTCTGCGGAATGAATATCTCTTTAAGTGATGTCATCCAAGATGGCGTCCCTTAGATTACGATTGGCTGAATTCTTTCAGCCAATCAGAATTAAGGTAGAAAAAATCATATTGGCTGATGCAATCAGCCAATAGGATTGAATTTCATTCCTATTGGCTGATTGGAACAGCCAATAGAATGCCAGCTCAATCCTATTGGCTGATTGCATCAGCCAATAGTATTTTTTCTACCTTAATTCTGATTGGCTGATAGAATTCTATCAGCCAATCGGAATCTAAGGGACGCCATCTTGGATGATGTCACTTAAAGAGATATTCATTCTGAAGAAGATGTCGTTTGAAGAGGATGCTCCGTGCCGTATGTCTTGAAGATGGAGCCACTCCGAGTTGGTAGGATAAAGATAGAAGATGCCGTCTGGATGAAGACTTCTGCCCGTCTGGAGGACCACTTCTGCCCGTCTGGAGGACCACTTCTGCCGGCTTCGTTGAGGACATCTTGCCGCTTGGATGAAGACTTCTCCCGGTAAGTGAATCTTCGGGGGTTAGTGTTAGGATTTTTTAAGGCTGTGGGTTTATTTTTTAGGTTAGAGCTTTGGGCTGCAATAGAGCTAAATGCCCTTTTAAGGGCAATGCCCATCCAAATGCCCTTTTCAGGGCAATGGGGAGCTTAGGTTTTTTGACTGGTACTGTGTTGACTGGTCCTTTAATAACTATTTAATAACTATTTTACCTAGTTAAAATAAATACAAACTTGCCTGTAAAATAAAAATAAACCCTAAGCTAACTACAATGTAACTATTAGTTATATTGTAGCTATCTTAGGGTTTATTTTATAGGTAAGTACTTAGTTTTAAATAGGAATAATTTAGGTAACGATAGGAATTTTATTTAGATTTATTTAAATTATATTTAAGTTAGGGGGTGTTAGGGTTAGACTTAGATTTAGGGGTTAATATATTTAATATAGTGGCAACGACATTGGGGGCGGCAGATTAGGGTTTAATAAGTGTAGGTAGGTTGCAGCGACATTAGGGGAGGGAGATTAGGGGTTAATAAATATAATCTAGGTATCAGCGATGTTGGGGGCAGCAGATTAGGGGTTAATAAGTATAATGTAGGTGGTGGCGATGTCCGGAGCGGCAGATTAGGGGTTAATAAATATAATGTAGGTGTCGGCGATGTCGGGGGTGGCAGATTAGAGATTAATAAGTGTAAGATTAGGGGTGTTTAGACTCAGGGTTTATGTTAGGGTGTTAGGTATAAACATAAAATGTGTTTCCCCATAGGAATCAATGGGGCTGCATTACTGAGTTTTACGCTGCTTTATTGCAGGTGTTAGAATTTTTCTCAACCCGCTCTCCCCATTGATGTTTATGGGGAAATTGTGCACGAGCACGTACGACCAGCTCACCGCTAACTTAAGCAGCGCTGGTATTGGAGTGTGGTATGGAGCTAAATTTTGCTCTATGCTCACTTCTTGCCTTTTAACGCCGGGTTTGTAAAAACCCGTAATACCAGCGCTGCAGGTAAGTGAGCGGTGAGAAAAAAACTGCATGGTTGCACCACACAGCTCATAACGCAATACTCGTAATCTAGTCGACAGTTCTCATAGACCACAATATAAAGTTCAGTGTCGTTTTTTTCTAATACCCCACTTCCGCCAACTTTAGCCCCAAAATACTGCCTAATGCAGTTATTTGATTAAAAAATAAAGATGCTGCTATCTTTATTTTTTATTAAAATACACAATTAATTTATTTTATAAGCGCTAATTGCTGCGGCGAGCTTGCAGTAGCAATATCCAGCCACTTGTAATCGCTAATTAATTTTCGCGCCGTTTTTGGGCGCTTTATAATTTGGCGTTCCACTTGTAATCTAGCCCTAAATAGGTATAATATTGGATGATTCTTGATCCTTTTAGTAACCAGAATTTGAATTAGTTTAAAATGTATCTGATATTTTATGGTGACATATTTAACACCTACTAATTTTCTGCATAAATTACAAAAGGTGCAAGGTGACCAAAAAATGTGTTTCTCTAATTTTCAATTCACAACTTTGTATTAAATTACACAGTCCTAAATATAGGTGTTTTAGGAGGATGAGCTGATGCTAAATGTGGAACTATAAGTTCTGTGATTTAAATATTTAGACAATAATAATGCCAAGCTGATGTTGACTATGTACACTGTAGAAAAAAATGAATAAAGTACTTTTTTTTTTGCGTTGTATACAGTATATTGTGAAAACAAGAGTTATTTTCTAAAATTGATTGAAAAATACAAAGTAGGATTTTTGGAGATGGTTTTAAAGACGAAGTGAGATTGTAAATTCAATGAGTGTAAATAGCTAAAACCAACCTTTACACGAGGGCATGAAAGAGCTAAGGGCTAGAGTTTCAAAAACTCTCCATTTTATTCTCCCCTGAGAGATTCTCTATCCCAGAGAGCCTCATTACTTTCTATGGGAGGCAGCTCTTGTCTCTCTTTGAATTCCAGTTTTCACCCTTTTTTTTAGAGCATTTATTGAGTTCTGCCATTGTCATGACTGCACAGTGATTTCTCTTCAGGCTGCAGAAAAAAATATTGTTTTTAAGAATTTGGCCCATAGAAAGTAATGAATCTCTTTGGATATAGAATCTTACTGGGGAGAGTGATAAGGCAATTATCTAAATTCTCATTTTGCAGCAAATATAAAGGAATCTCAAATGTAATCACTATAGTTTAACTTGGATTTGTCTCTAGTTTAGTATATACTAATTTCTGTGAGTTATTTAAATGTATTGCAGGCAGATGTAAAATGTAAGGGTTGTGAGAGAACTTCAGACACATCCATTGAACTCCCCATATCCTTCCAAATTTCTGAAACAATCAGCCTTATTTTACATAGAAAAACATACAGATTCCAGTGCAATTGGAAAAAGAAATATAGAATGTATTATACATAATACAATATTAATTTGTAAAAGTTGCACAGAAAAATTTGAAACACAATCAGAATTTGTAAAATCATAATCTTAAATACAATACAAAGTGCAAAGCTAAAATGTTATAACACTTAAAGGGCACAATATGAAGCCTAACTGCAATAAACACTCATGTCATGCAGTGCTGTTTTGTACTCACATTCAGAATTCAGAGAAAATTTGCCTTTCTAGAATCTCATGAGGCATCTCACAGTGCTGCAGAATCATTTAATATAACCTGAAATGCTTGTGCAATGCCGCCCCCTGCAGATTCGCTAGCAGGGGATGTCAATCATCCCGATCGTAACCTCAGAGGTGGTGGGCGATCTTAAGACTGCTGCTTCTTAACTTATGTTTCCGGCGAGCATGAAGGCTCACACAGAATCAGCTGCATTCGCAGCTACATTTCTCTACCCCTTAGGGGCTGATTTAACATGCTGCAAATGCCGCAATTTCCATGCCAGCCATGAGGCTTGCCAGAAATATAAGTTAAGAAGCAGCGGTCTTAAGACCGCTGCTCTTTAACTTATCTGACACCTCTGAGGCGGCGGATAGCAATCATCCCGATCCTATACGATCGGGATGATTGACACCACCTGCTAGCGGCCGATTGGCCGCAAATGTGTAAAAGGCAATGGATACACCGGCTACCCCAACTGCGTAGCTCTGCCAAAAGGGTCCTGCTTCCTCCCTGCCGATTGCAGCTGTGTAATTGCCAAGTGATTACTGCCAGTAGCCCACCCTGATACCAGACAGCACCAGAATTCAGGATCCCACCCTGTGACATATTCCGGCTACCCCGACTGTGTAGCTTTGCCAGAAGGTCCTTCCTATACCTGACAACAGGCAACTATGTAGCAGAAAGACACTGGCCTTATAAACACACACAAAGGGTCTTATCTGACTATCAATCTCCCGCCATTCCCACCCCTTCAGACAGGCTTGCGCCGGCCATAGCAGCCACAGTCCCACAGAGTCCCAGGACCCAGAGGTGGTGGTTTCTGGGTGATACCGGGGGAGTGGCGGCACTTCCAGGGTGCAATTTGAAATCTCTTAGTCCACAGTCCAAAAAGCGTTGTGATCCGTTACTGGGGACCGGAGTTACAGCCCAGTAAAGATAGGGGGGTAGGTGTGTCCAAAAACCCAGGTTCCCACCTCTTTTACTCCCTAGTTGCTACTGATCCCCAAAAGAGCGGAGTTCTGGGGCAAAGGGCCGCTGGAGCGATCAGGGTTAAAGCTAGCAGGTGTTTGGCCTTGATGCAGTCGACCGGCAGTTCCAGGAGCCGGGACCGCCTAGGAGGGTTTTCCCGGTCAGAGATCCTCTCTTCTTTGACAAGATATAACACAGCAAAACAACACACAGCAAGAGTCAGTGAGATCTTGTAAGTCATGAAATGGCCAAATCTGGTGTAAAAGGGAGTAAGCCAGGTAGTAGGGAGGTGGGGGGAAGCCTGGGTGGTCTGGTATCTGTGACAGGTGGCATTGCATAAGCCTTTCACTAGAAATGTTTGTGCAATGATATATGCCGACAGCGTATGCTGTCGGCATTTATCGATGTGCAGCGGACATGACCTGCTATAGCGCATCATGTCCGCCTGCACATTATTAAATTGGCCCCTTAGTCTGAAATTCATATAAGTAGCAGATATTTTTCTGACAAATTTCAAAGATATGTATATTTCCACTCCCCCTGTATCATGTGACAGTCATCAGCCAATCACAAATGCAGATACGTATATTCTGTGAATTCTTGCAAATGCTCAGTAGGAGCTGGTGACTTAAAAAAGTGTAAATATAAAAAGACTGTACACATTTTGCTAATGGAAAATTGGAAAGTTGTTTAAAATTACATACTCTATCTAAATCATTAAAGTTTCATTTTGACTTGAGTGTCCGTTTAAGGTGATTATAAATTACCAAAAACAATCAAATCTGTTCAAAATAAGGAATGGTGAGGAGATCACAGTCTTTGTTAACTTAATGAAGATAAACCAAAAACACGGAGGCAAGAAAACAAGAAAGTATCACATTATTGCAAAAGGCGTCAAGTGCAAACTGTAAAGTAGTTCAAGCTACTCATAAACTACAGCAGTTTAAAACACATTGGAAAAGGACCTTTATTTTCATGCTTGATGGTTCTGTTCATCTTTAATGGAATTACGTACATGGGCATATTGCCAGGATAGTTGGCAGCCATTCCCTATCATTTTTCATTTTAACCAATAACATTTTTCTAATCCAAGAAAGTTTAAATTTAGACCATTTAAAATTAACTTTTATTTAATGTTTAAGAAATGTGTATAATAGTTTTGTTTATAAATATTATCTGCACAATTAGTTAATTAAATTCCAAAGCCAGTGATATATATTAATACTGAGATGAAGGAGAAATTTAGTTTTAAAAGATTGATTGTATATAGTCGAAGGATGATTTTAATAGTTTAAAATGTACTTTCATTGTTCTTAACAGATGTTACCAAGCTCTTTTGTGTTTGCTAAAAAGCCCACATGATCTGGGAGCATGAGAGAGTGGGTAGGAAAACGTTCAATCTTAAATAAACTTGTGATTTGTTTTTCTCTGCTCTTGGAACATAAAATATTCTAGTAGAAAGTAAATCCTCCAGAATAATAAAACTATTTATTATATAGTTAAAATTTTGAATAACTGTATTACCAAGATGTATTCAAATATTTGAAAATAAACCACAGTGAAGCTACCTGTGGCAATGGACTTGAGAGGTTTAAAGGAGTTTATAATAGTATGTATGTATTTTAGATCAGAGCAGTTAACTTTCTATACATTAGGCAGAAATAAGGCATCACAAATTCTAATTTCCTAAATTTAGACTGTCCTTAAAGGTTGGATCTATAAGCTCATCATAAAGAGATTTACAAATGTGCAAAGGTTTTGCCTAGAAATTATGAATTGAAGTCAATCAATTTTGATGTAATCTACCTTGTTATAGAATTAATAAAATGTTATAGAAAGAAGTTACATTTTGGGAGTAAGGGGCTACATTTCTATATGAGGTCAGATAAGGTGACATGTTGAAATTCCCTTCAAGAATAATTCAGTATCTGTTCCAAGATAATAACAAATATTGATTCTGGAAAAGTTCAAGAATCAGGGAGTAATCGTTCCCTTCAACATGTAAACGTCTTATAGACAGACATTGCATGAAAATTAGGGTATCTCAGTGTGTTTGGTTAAAGGCATGCATTGGGTACCTTTAGGTTAGGGACCTAGTGAGGAAGAGACCTTTACATGGTCCTGGGCCTATAACCTTTTGGCCAAATGCTGTAACTAACTCTTCCATTTAATATAACTTTGTGCTTGCAAGATAGTGCCAGACTTTCTATGTGTTGTGTTAATAATTTGCACCCAGATTGGTCTGAGGTTAACTGCCTGAGTCCATGAAAGCTTTGCAGCTGTCTGTGAGTGCCATGAGTTTTGCAGGGTCATATGATGTGCACCCAGTCCCATTTGTCACTCTTGTTCTTATCTCAGTGTGTTTGGTTAAAAGCATGCATTGTGTGGCAGTAGGTTAGGGACCCAGGGAGGAAGATACCTTGACATGGCTTAAAGGCTGTAACTAACTCTTCCATTCTGCTGTGTGCTTGCAAGAATTGTATGTATCTATCTATCATCTATCTATCTATCTATCTATCTATCTATCTATCTATTCATCCATCCATCTCTCTTTCTCTCTATCTATCTATATATCTATCTATCTGTAACAAGACTGGGTGCACATCTCAAGCTACATATATATATATATATATACTCTACAATTCATTTTATTTCTGTCACCCAATAGATAGGTTGACAATTCTGTCTCTATAAAGAAACAATAAAGATTTTGATGCAGTCTGTCCAATTAATTCTCATGGATACTATATATAAATCACAGATGTGGGCTACTAGTTTCTGCTATAAAAATTGTTTTGGCAGAGTTAACAAATATATTTGGTATAAATTTAAGCTTGTAAAATAAATTGTCATATACCATCCAGGTCAATCTGCTTTTTTGTACCACTTTCTGAAATGGGTTCACAATGTATACAACTACTCTTTACTGTTTATCATTGGGTTGACATGTCTCTTAAACATCCTTGCAGAAAATGCTGAAACTCATCTGTTTTATTATTATTATTATTATCATTTATTTATAAAGTGCCAGCAGATTACGCAGCGCTATACAAAGAATAAAAAACATTACAGGGATACAGTAATACACAAACAAGTACAGTAGGGATAAATAACAGTTGTATGTGCGATAATTGAGTTATACAAAGGGAGAGGAATGCCCTGCCCTTGAGCATAATAAGTAGTAGTCCACTTTAAACACAAAGTGGCTTACTGGTACAAAGTCTCTCAAGCTTACAATCTAAAGGAGAGGGAATGGACACAGAAGGTAAGAGAGAAGGGAAATATGTCTTATAGAAGCGAGTGATGACATGGGGGGGAGTGTGTGGTGACTGAGCAAGTAAGGTTTGGAAATGGGAAAAAGAATAAGGTAAAATGTCAGTACAAAGGCTGTGAGTCTGAAGTTTTTTCTCTATCCTGGATTATTAGTTACAGCTGCACATAATTACTGTTAGAAGGTGTGTGTATATATTAAGGTAAACAATAAGGTGGGTGGTGGTGGAATGGGATTGGAGGGCTAGTGCTTGCAAATCTGGAGTCTGATGTGAGGCATGTAAAATGTGTTTGCAAATCTGGAGTCTGTTAGGTGTGAGACTGTGGAAAGAGAAAGGAGGGGAATTATGGGAGGAGGGGTTTGAGACACAGCAGAGGGGGAGAAAAAGTTTGGAAACAAAGATTGAAGACAAAGATTGAAGAAAAAAAAGATTGGAATATTACAATGAGATTTAAAAATAATTCCAAGATAGCCCAACAGAAATAAGACATAATTGCACTCAGTATCTTGATTGGAGGGAGGCCAGTCAGGTGAATTACCTTGTAAAATGTGTTTGCAAATCTGGAGTCTGATGTTAGGTGTGAGGCTTGTAAAATATGTTTGCAAATCTGGAGTCTGATGTTAGGTGCAAGGCTTGTAAAATGTATTTTCAATCTGGAGTCTTATGTGATGCTTGTAAAATGTGTTTGCAAATCTGGAGTCTGATGTTAGGTGTGAGGCTTGTAAAATGTATTTGCAAATCTGGAGTCTGATGTGAGGCTTATAAAATGTGTTTGCAAATCTGGAGTCGGATGCTAGGTGTGAGGCTTGTAAAATATCTTTGCAAATCTGGAGTCTGATGTGAGGCTTGTAAAATGTGTTTGCAAATCTGGAGTCTGATGTTAGGTGTGAGGCTTGTAAAATGTCTTTGCAAATCTGGAGTCTGATGTGAGGCTTGTAAAATGTGTTTGCAAATATAGTGTCTGATGTGAGGCTTGTAAAATTTGTTTGCAAATCTGGAGTCTGATGTGAGGCTTGTAAAATGTGTTTGCAAATCTGGAGTCTGATGTTAGGTGTGAGGCTTGTAAAATGTCTGCAAATCTGGAGTCTGATGTGAGGCTTGTAAAATGTGTTTGCAAATCTGGAGTCTGATGTTAGGTTTGAGGCTTGTAAAATGTATTTCCAAATCTGGAGTCTGATGTGAGGCTTGTGAAATGTGTTTGCAAATCTGGAGTATAAATTGTGATGAGATATTTCTTTCCTGCAGTTTACACGTAATATATATAAGCAAGAAAAATCATTCACAATAGTGAGTACTATAGGAAATTAGACACAGATCCAACAAAGGTATTTTTGAAAAAACTTGTGCAGATTTTGGAATTTGGTAGTAGTGAGGGGATTTTAAATACAAAGGAGAGGAGATACCTTACCCCTATCCACCCTTCAGTACCCTACTACTACCATCTCCCAAAGGTGCACAAAGATCCTGTACGGCCCCCAGGGAGGCCTATTATTGCAGGTATCAATAGTTTGACTGATAAACTGTCGGAGTATATAGATAGTTATCTGCAAAGATATGTTCAGAATCTTCCATCCTTTATTCGGGATACAACTGATCTGATACACAAACTTGAGCAAATCAAATGTAATAAAGATGTAATTTGGGTTACTGCAGATGTCAGTGCCCTCTATTCAAATATATCCCATGAATTGGGGTTGTCTACGGTCAAACATTATTTGGAGGATGATGTGTTTATGCCAGATATACAGAAGGAATACTTGTTGGAATTAATTAATTTCATTTTGAAACACAATTATTTTAAATTTTTAGATGAGTTTTATCTTCAAATCAAAGGTACGGCCATGGGCACCAGGTTTGCCCCAAGTTTTGCAAATTTATTCATGGGTTACTATGAGGAGAAATATATTTATAAATCCAATTGGTGGGGCAACCTGGTGTTCTATGGCCGATACATAGATGATCTTTTATTTGTTTTTAAGGGGACTATAGAAGAGGCACAACTGTTTACAACATATCTGAATGATAATGAGATGGGCATTCAGTTCACCTCCAATGTACAGCCAGATACTATTGAATATTTGGATTTGACTTTGACTTGGGATAAGGACTATAATGTTTGCACTAGCACTTATTTCAAAACAGTTGATTGCAATAATTTTTTACATTATAATAGCAATCACTTTGTACAATGGAAAAACAATATTCCATTCAGTCAATTTTGTCGTATTAAAAGAAATTGCAGCTCAGATGACAAATTTCATGAACAATCCCAAATTTTAATAGAACGATTTAAAGAAAAAGGGTACCCCTCAGAAATAATAAATAAGGGATACACCAAAGCATGTAGGATAGATAGATCCACTATACTAGACCCTCATAAGAAGAAGATACAGAAAAATAATCGAAAAAAATCCTCCAACGGTATAGAACAACCTTTGTTTGTAACCCAATTCAATTCTAATCATAAGATGATTAAGAAGACACTACAGAAACATTGGCCAATTTTATTGAGGGACCCCATATTAAAGAGAAATCTTAATAGTCAACCCAGTATAGTTTTTAGGAGAGCTCCAAATTTAAAACAATCTCTGGCCCCCAGTAAGGTGGTAATTTCAAAAAAAGCCATTAGGAACATGGGTAGTATTGGTACTAATAACAGGGGTACATATAAGTGTGGAAAATCCAGATGCCACATGTGTCACTCTATAACTCATGGGGCTAAAAGTATAAAAGCCCATACAACTGGGGAAACATTTCAAATTAAAGAACATCTCAACTGCAGCTCCAGATTTGTAATTTACGTGTTATCTTGTATTTGTGGGGTACAATACCTGGGGCGTACTACACGCAATATACGGACTAGATGGAGTGAACATCATAGAAATGTTATAAAGAAGTCAGATAAACACAGTGTATCTAGACACTATATTCAAGAACACAATGGGGAACCCTGTAGTTTTAGAATCACACCTTTGGAAACAATACCCTGTTCCAATAGATATAACAGATTCAATAAGCTACGTCAAAGAGAGACTTATTGGATCCATAAATTTGGTTCCCTGTTCCCTGAGGGATTAAATGAAGTGATAGACTCTGCTGCCTTTTGAGAGCAAAACACATCACACGGGTTTTGATTATAGACAGATCATTATTAATAGTCAAGTTAGGGGAGGATTGTCAGTACAGTTATATACACCATAATATTATTATTTTGATGTCCTTACAGACATTCAGTATGTTAGTTCCTGTAATTTAATTATTTTATAATATACGATATATTAGACCATATTCAATGTTTATATCGGCCTGTTACACTGAAGTTCAAGATCACATTATTGATCTATTCCACACATAAACACACCAAATTATAAGCACATATAGAGAAATATAGAGGTGTTGTTCACATTAATAAACACATACACTAAGATTATAATGTTATGCATTTTTAAAAAAATCCTAAATGAAATGTATATATATGTATATATATGTATATATATATGTGTGTATATATATATATATATGTATATTGGTAATGTATTCACTTTAGAGTCACAATTTATATCTGCATTAGATGGTTGCATAATACAATTAGTACACAAACAAAGGGATACTTCTATTACTATCACACTTATGCACTAGTTATTACTAGTTTTTCACATTATATTTATACTAGTATAATCACTATATTTTCACATTATATTTTATCACACAATATTAATATATATCATTACAATTGTACCACAGATGATAGATGGATTGAGGGAAATTTTATATTCCATATAGATTTATAAATAATAATAATTGTACGCTTATATATATAGATTTTATACAAAATTCTTATTACACGTATTATTATATAAAATTTGTGTTACTTAGTATCCGGTGCACTATATATATCACTATCACATAAATTTGCCGGTCAGTGAAAAAAAAAATTTTACTGGCGAACTTTCTTCACTAAAAATACAGTGCATTTAATGTATCAAAATTATATAAATACAGTGGCCAGTGCAAATTGTACTAGCTGATTTATTGTCATAAAAATTATTTTAGGAGCCGGAACATTAAAATTGTTAGGTTTATATATTTTATTATATGTTCAGTTAAGCTTATATACAAACTATACCAAAAGTAATGGTTCAATCGTCGATTTGGTTGTACTTTGGAGGTGAAATATGTTTATATTGCTGAGATATATTAGGGTCGACAATCCGATTTCAGTGTTTTTAATGTGAACCATCATGTTTACTTTTACAATCTTATAGAGGAGAATATTTACATGCTGAACAAAATATAGACTGGCTATACGACAATAGGTGAAAGAGCAATTGCAACAAGTGTTTCTTTGAATTTGTTTTTAAATATGTTTTAGTATGTGATTTGTTAAATGTAGGGACATTATGGATACATTATTTTATTTGTATACCAAGTGAGAGTTGGTGGTTGTATGATAACAACTTTTGGGTATGAAAATGATATTCACTGATTGGATAGCCTACACACACCCCCTAGCAAAGGAAGGGGGAGGGTATAGTTTTGGTTTGGTAATGAGCGGCACTATATAGCCGGGCTAAAAATGTGTTTTTAATATGCCTGAGGAAACGGCTAAGTGAGCCGAGAAACGCGTAGCAAATTTTATTGTTACACATTGTCCACCCACTTGTATTGTAAGGATTTTGGTTTTACTAATGATTAAAGATTTGTTTTTTATCATCATTGTCTGCCATTCCTTAACAAGTGAGGTTCTCATTACCAAGCCGCTGCTAAGTGAAGTCTCAGTACACTGATTTACTGTGAGGCGCCAGTGGATCTGTCATTATCCACACCTGCGAGGAGAGAGCATACCGGAGAGAGCAAGCTGGTTTGCTCTGATAACCAGTCCGTTCCCACAAGCACACTGGTGTGCTCTGCAAAAGTATTGGCTTCGTTTTGGAAAAAGAAGGATCCTGATTCTGAATCAGGGAGAGTCCACTGCCGACAGTCAAGAAAAAATTTTGAACTTATGTGTCCAATTATAAGACTATACATTTTCTAGTGGACTTTTAAACTGGGACATTTTATTTAATGAGGTACCATTATCCATTACTATATACCATTGTTCATTTTTTTTTAAAAAATCTTTTTAAATTGGGTATACACAATTTTTAATCATATTAGCGCCCTCTGGTGTTACATGCACTTGTTATAGGAGTCTGATACACGTAATATCTGAATCACTGTCATGCATCTTAATACAAATCTCCTCTTTTTAAAGCATCAGTCTTTGTAAAAAAGATTATCAAGAGAACAAAAAACAAATAAGCTATATCCGAGTGGTTCAGTTAACCTCAGAATGCTTACAATGGTCTGCACAGAACTTTCTTTGCTGTATATAAATAGGGTCTTTTGCGATCTATTCCATTTTTTCCCTGTGTTGAAAAGAAAACAAACATTTTTTTTGCATTGTGGACATGTCAGTGGACATGTCAGTAGAGGTATCAGCTAAAGAGGCCAAATTGTGTCATTGTTGTTAGATTCCAAGCCAAAATGAATAGCTTTGACTTTTGAAAAAAATATATTACAATGCTGTTTCAAACATATGACCAATATATGTTGAGTTAATATCCATTTAAGATAATCTTCTTTATCTATCATCTAGCCTGCTGAAGCCTCTTGAGTAGTACCTTTTGGTTCCTGTTCACTCCAATGTTTTCTGGTCCTGTGTTTTTTCTCTGGAAGTGTTCACTTATGGTGCCTGCCATTAATGTTTTTCAACTACATTTCTATGTATCATTTCTTCTGTTTGTCTTTCATGAAGTCCTGTAATGTGATCATTGTGAACTTAATGTTGGTGGAGGGGGCACCCAAGTGTTGTGTGGTCTACTGCTGGTTAAGACAGTGGATACTTGTTTCCAGCAAAGAACCTAAGCTGATATTTCCATTTAAGAAGTTGTCAGCTATATTTATTTTACCCTTTTCTATTCTAGTTCAAAGTAACTCTATTTTAGAACTCAGATCCTTTGTTCTCATCATATATGTCTGATATTACAAGTTATATTACTTGATTAATGCAGGCAAACTACAGTACCTGATTTACTGGAATGGTTATTATGTCTGAGTTGCAGTAATACAGTGCTTTACAATGCCAAATGCTAGTGAACTATGGCTCCTAACATTTTTAACGGTTGATTTATCAAGCTACGATGGACAGGGGCGTACATATGTGCCCCTGTCTGCCACAGCTCGCCTCTGGGCTGCTGAAATTTAAGGTTGCCGGAATTCAGCATTGCACAAGAACACTATTTTGCACTCTTGTGTAATACCGCCCCTTGCCCGCACAAGTCAATCACTTGCGGACAGGAGTTGTCAATCTCCCCGGTCGGACGAGACTGGGAGATTGAAATTCCCCATTTCTTAGGTGGAGAAGAGGTAAAGGAAGTAGGTGGAGAAGAGGTTAGGGAAGCAGCATTCTGATGACCAATGCTTCATAAATACAGACTGCAGGTTCTCTTGTGAGAACCTGCAGTCATAGGGGGCCAAAGGCTTTGATAAATAGACCACTTAGGGCTCCATGTACAAAGTAGCAAGAGCATATGTACATGACTAAGAGCCTAATGCAGGCTTGAAACGTTGTATATGTTTCTGGGACCCTACATGTAAAGAAATAAAGGTCTTTTATTGATTGTGGAGGCTTGAGTTGTTTTAATTTATTGGATACTGAGGAGACTTGGGAAGTCTGTCACTCCGTGCCTCACTGAGAAAAGAAAAGGTGTGCTGTTTCCACAATTTTGGATATCAACTAATAATAAAAACGGGCCAGCGGATCAACAGATCCGCTGCCTGCTTTTCTCATATTTGTGTTGTGTTTTTGCAAAGTTTGGCTGTCTTGTCTGAGTGTAATTAGTTTGCTGTGGTTTCCCCTTAGAATTGTATGTTCTCCTCTATATTATATACATTGTCTATGCATCCTTTATAAGAATCTGAGCACATTCCCATGGGTTAATTGACTTTATTTATTTTTACATTTATCAGTTCTCACCTTTTAGATTTTTTTCTGAGTAGTATAACTAATTGTCTTTAAATTTTAGAAACATTCTGTGTGCTCTGATAGACCTAGTAAGTCTAAAAAGAACCCAAACAAGCACAATTTTATGAAAAAAAAAAAAAGGTTATAATAAATGTTATAAATTATTAAATATATTAAAATATTTTGGATGTAAGTTGAAATGTAATGAATCTTACAATTCCTTTGTTTTAACCTTCAAAAGAAAATAAAAAAGAAGAAAATAGTGTTTCAAGAATATGCAAATTTATTGCTCACATAATTCAAATATTTTGGGTAGTCCAGATTTTACTGTAAGTTATCAGTTTCTCATACGTAAGGCTGGAACTATAGTATATAGATACAAATTTATTAAAACAATAAAATAGTTTTGATACATACTGATAGTTTTCTCAATCCATTGCCATCCTAATTCCAAGGAAATTAAACAGATTTTCTTAGATGCAGTGTTCCTATCCCATATATCTTGCTGCTGTTATTTGTATTTTATTGCTTTAAAGTTAAATGATATCTTTTACTTTTTTTTTTTGGAGGTTTAAAACAAAAGAATCAGAAGTTCCAATTGAAATCACATTTGGTCCTTTTATCTTTATTAGGGGCTAGATTACGAGTGGAGCAGTAATTACTGCTCCTGCTCGCATGCTAACTCCGCTCGACTTTTGCTCATTGCGTGCGTCAGGTAGCACGTGTATTACAAGATGAAAGTAAATGTTTTTTGCTTGCACGCTAACTCGATGAGCTCAAAGAGCAGAATTAGATTATCGCAACTGTGTTAACGTACTCCCCCATAGGGGTAGATTTAACAAGTAGTGGATGCTGCTATCTAGCCCTGTACTTTCCAGATCACTGGAAATGTAAGTTAAGAAGTGGCGGACAGCAATCAGCCCGATCAGATAAGATCGGGTTGATTGACACCCCCTGCTAGTGGCCGATTGGCCGAAAATGTGCAGGGGTAAGCATTGCTCAAGCATTTCACTAGAAATGCTTGTGCAATGATAAATGCCGACAGCATATGCTGTCCGCCCGCACATTGTTAAATCTACCCCATAGACTTTAGGGGAAAGAGAAAAGTGGGAAAAAATGTCCCTTATTTTTGGTCGCCGACGTCCTCTTCATGCCCGCCCTTCATATAGGGGCACCCTTGCTTTCCTATTGGCTGATTTTCAAATTTAAATCATCTAATAAAATCTTTTTTTATTGGCTGATTTGAATTTGAAAATCAGGCAGTAGGAATGCAAGGATACCTCGCATTTAAAATTCAGTGTGTGACGGGTAATCGCATGAGGAGAACGTTGGTGACTAAAGAAAAGAAGATGGATGAAGACAGAAGAAAATGGCCAAGATGGTGATAGAAGACCACGGCCCGGATTAAGATGAACCACCACCGAGATGAAGATAAAGCACCGCCACCTGGATTCAACTTTGGTGAGTACTATCTTTGGGGTTTAGTGATAGGATTATTTTGAGTGTTTTTTTTTTTAGATGGCAATGCCCAGCCAAATGCCATTTTCAGGGCAATTTTTTAAGATAGCCCTTTTTTTCGGGGGGTTGGGGTTTACTTTTAGAAAGGTGCTTTTTTTTGTTTGAAAAAGAGCTGTCATTATAGGGCAATGCTCCACAAAAAGTCCTTTTAAGAGCTATTGCTATAGTTTAGTGGTAGTATAGTTTTTTAATTTTGGGGTGGGTTTTAAAATAGGCATAACTGTTTTTTTATTTATTTTTGGTTTAAAAAAAATCCTGTAATGTGTTTTTTTTATTTGGGAAATAGTTTTTTTTTTAAGGTACTGTTTAGGTACAGTTTAGGGGCTAATAGTGTAGATAGGTAGTTTGTAATGGGGGTTGTGTCATTTAGGGGTTAATAGAGTAACGGGGTAGTTTGCAATGAGGGGTTTGTGGTGGTTTAGAGATTAATAATGTAGAGGGGTAGTTTGCGATGGGGGTTGTGGCATTTAGGGGTTAAAAGAGTAGTGGGGTAGTTTACAATGAGGGTCGTGGTGGTTTAGAAGTTAATAGTGTAGCAGGGAAGTTTGAGATGGGGTTGTGGCAGTTTAGGGGTTTGTAGTGTAGGCGGTAGTTTGCAATGGGGGTTGTGGTAGCTTAGGGGTTAATAGAGTAGTTTAGTGCTGTTTCTTCCAACTTAAAAAGTTTGAGCGCTAAATGTTATTTTTAATATGTGGTGGAATTGGCCCTTAACACCGTCCATAGAAAATATGGGGAGCACAAATTACCGTGTGTTTGTGCTGTAATATAAACAGCGCCACACTTATAATATGGATTACAGAGTAAAGAACACCGCAATCTCGCAATTGCGTTTACTCTCCTCTCTACAAGAAGCAAGATTTTTTTTTGGTAAGACTATTTTTGGTAATTTGCTTCTTTTTTTCCTGTAATGGTAGTTTTTTTTTATTTTTGAAAATGGTATCTTTTTTATTTTTTTAAGGTACTGTTTAGGTACAGTTTTGGGGCTAATAGTGTAGAGGGGTAGTTTGTGATGGGGGTTGTGGCATTTAGGGGTTAATAGAGTATAGGGGTAGTTTGCAATGAGGGTTCATGGCAGTTATGGCAGTAATAATGTAGAGGGGTAGTTTGCAATGGGGTTGTGGCATTTAGGGGTTAATAGAGTAGTGGAGTAGTTTACAATGGGGGTTGTGGGGGTTTAGAGGTTAAAAGTGTAGCGGGAAAGTTTGCAATGGGGGTTGTGGTAGTTTAGGGGTTAATAGAGTAGTTTAGTGCAACTGTTTCTTCCGGCTTAAAATATTTGAGCACTAAATGTTATTTTGATCGATCGATTGCATTTACTTTTAACTTTTAATACAAGGGGGAATTGGCGCTCAACACCGTCCATAGAAAATATGGGGACCGCAAATTACTGTGAGTTTGCGCTGTAATTTAAACAGTGCCACACTTATAATATGGATTAGAGCGTAAAAAACACCACAATCTCGCAATTGCTTTTACGCTCCTCTCTACTAGAAGCAAGATTTTTGTGCGCATGGGTAGCGCTCGTATTACAAGTTTAAAGTAATACATTTTTTCTTCTGCTCTAACCTGATGCACAGACAAAGCAAAACTCCTAATATTGCGACTGCATTTACATATTCCCCCATAGACTTCAATTGAGCGTGAAAAACCCACTCGCATTTTGTCAAGTACACTAACCCAACATGAAAATATTAATATTTCACATTCAAATATTCTTCACAAAAGAATCTTGATGAACCCCCAGATATGTACATAACTTAGCATAATTTGCATTGTTTTCATTATACTATAGCTATTATGTCTTGAAAATTAGAATTGATGATCAGTAGTAGCAGCATAATACTTTAATTTGGGTACTTAATATCATATAATAACAAATAAGGTGTTGTGATAAAATCACCCAAACTCAACATCTTATTTAGATGAAGGTTGTATTCAATTTTATTTTATTTATAGCTATTATAAAGATATTCCCATTTTTAAAAAAAATAAAAAATTAGAAAAAAGACAACAGATTAAAAGAAAAAGAAAAAAGAGGCAAAGGAACAAGTGTGTAGATATGTTTTTTTTTTTTAAAATAAAATGTTTTTTTTCAAATAAAATGTTTTTTTTTTTTTTTTAAATAAAATCACTTTAGTAAAATTAACAGCATGAGCTACTTAAAAAGGGGACATATCATCAGATAAAGAATAAATTACCCTTCCTAGGTTGAAGTCCTTGCTTAGTGTGAGTCTTTTATCTCAAGCTGTTAGCTACCAAAAATTATTAGATGATGTCAACTTACCATGTACCTTATACCATGAGCTATAGACTTTCACTTAATTATTTCTGATACTACCGAATGTAAAAAAACAAACTACCCACAATTTATATTTGTACACATTCTTTTTTATCTGATTAACATTAAATTCCTAATGGGATCAATAGGATCTAAAAAAGGAAACAGTTAATTACTTATTATAGCCCAAGGTTATAAAAGATTTAGTACAATTTGAAAAAAAAAATGTATTTAAAGGAAATATATCAGTTAATTCCACACCTTTCTAATTAAAACAGGAATAATTATAACATTTTTGCTCATTGCGGTAGATAATATTCAAAAATTCTCATGTGTTATGAATTTCCTTTCACTTCCATTAACCAATCAGAAATACATTGTGGGGAAAATGTATCTAGCTTCTGACACATTTTGGTGAAGGCGGAGCAGTTCCTGCCTCCTATCCTCTCATTAAGAGGAATTAACAGGACCTGTTCTTTTGAGATTTGTTGTGCAAAAACAGGGGGTGGGATTAAGCAAGAGAGAACTCATTGCAAGTGGTGATTGCAGACGGGCAGGTTTTCCACTTGAGAACTTGTCCACCTGCAGCTTAATACAGCTTTGAAAGGTAAGGAGAAAGAGACTTGTTCTGTCCTCCTCTAGTGAGCATTGTTTAGGGATATGGAACAAGACTTAGAAGTTATTGTGCCTTTGATATAATTATCTTTGTATTTCCATAAGGCCATTAATCAACATCTGGAGAGATACTAGAATTACTGGAGAACATGTAATAAACTTAAAAGGGGACTATCTCTGTATCAACAACTTATTCTGCCTATTTCTTCTACTGTCTTTATATTCTATTGATTCTTCTTTCTCTTGCTCTTACAAATTAAATTTTTCCACTCCCTGTGTTCATTTGAATTGTATTTATTCTCTAAAATCCTTCTCTTCTCCTTCAAGGCTATTTATTCTTCTGTTTGTGTATGTATATTTCCTTTCATAACGTGTTTATATCTCTAATGTTCTATTTCATTATCCTCCGTCTCACCTCATACATTCTTCTCAAAATTGTTTTCTTTGCAAAACTTACAGTCACAGAGATACCTCAAAACTGAATGAATGTTTTTCAATTTGTTGTTTTTTGCCTTTGTTATTTATTTAATTTGAGCATCCACCAAACAACTTCTTTAACAACCTTTAAGACATTTGTTAAGAATTGTCTCATTAAAGAGGCAATTGCATAGTGTAATAGGTACTTAGATACATTAAATAATGTACATTTATACTTACCCAATATGCCTCATAAATATCTAAGCTTCCCTACTGTGAATAAGATATTTTTCTAAAATCTCTGAAATTTTCTAATATCCTCAGTGCATTACATGTGTGGGAGCTCCTAGTGCGCTGGAAGTGTTTCAGCAGGCAATTAAAAACCTATACCCCCATTATTCTTTATTTATAACAGCCTTTTGTGGTTTATAGAAGAGGAAAGCTACTATATAGGTAGGGTCTCTTTCGATTCACATCATATATACTTTAATTATTTGTCCTTTCAGCACTCATCATAACCTATATCGTTGTTTTTTAATCCACAAACGTTTCTTTCCTTTACAGCTTTTTTGTAAAACTGACAAAGAACTCTCAAATTTGTTAAAAGTTTATGCAAAACAACATCATTCCAAATGTATACATCGCTCAATTAAAAGCTTTCACAATCTTCTAAGGGCAATATTTTCTCTAAAACAAATACAGCAATAATTATTTTTTTTGCAATTGTAAGTGATTTAAGATAAGTTAACAGTACACAATTATCCGTATTTATTGTTTTCACCTGCAACTTTTCAATTTTAGAAAAAACTACAGTAAAGCAATCAAAGTTAATGAGTCTTTAAACTGGGAGACCATCTGTTAGTATATTTTCTACTATACAATTTATATTGTACTAAAAGTAATTTTCCTAAATCTAGTTTATTGGCAAAAAAAAGACAAAAAGCAAAATATAATGTATCAACAATAATTGATAGGGGTTGCTTATAAATTAATAATGCACAAGCGTTAGAATGGATTAGTTTGAGATAATACAACTTCTTTAATACTGGAAAATAGATCTAGGACAATGACAGTTGGTCTCAGAGGAGTATAGTTTTGCTAGAGGAAAACTCTTTTATAAAACATGTGCTATTTTAAGTTAATGTGTTGATAGCCTAAAACCATGTAATTCTACTATTTGACATGTGTGACATTCCTAAAGTGTTCTGCTTTATTATGACCTTTTGCTATCCCCATACCTGCTCCAAGATAAACTATTCCTAAAGAAGAAGCATACCAGTTACTTTATCTCTATACATTTGTCAAAAGCTGTGTTGATATTATTGGTAATCAATTGCAAAAAGAAAAACATGTTATATATTGTAGCAAAGAAGAAAAATTGCCACAAACAAAAATAGAAAGTATAGGCCTGGATTCTTCTCCGTTAAACTATTTTTTGTAATAATGTTTCCTATAAGGCCAACAAATTAACAGTATTCCAATCTTTCTACTACAAAATTAAATACAGGGAGTGCAGAATTATTAGGCAAATTAGTATTTTGACCACATCATCCACTTAATGCATGTTGTCTTACTCCAAGCTGTATAGGCTCGAAAGCCTACTACCAATTAAGCATATTAGGTGATGTGCATCTCTGTAATGAGAAGGGGTGTGGTCTAATGACATCAACACCCTATATCAGGTGTGCATAATTATTAGGCAACTTCCTTTCCTTTGGCAAAATGGGTCAAAAGAAGGACTTGACAGGCTCAGAAAAGTCAAAAATAGTGAGATATCTTGCAGAGGGATGCAGCACTCTTAAAATTGCAAAGCTTCTGAAGCGTGATCATCGAACAATCAAGCGTTTCATTCAAAATAGTCAACTGGGTCGCAAGAAGCGTGTGGAAAAACCAAGGCACAATATAACTGCCCATGAACTGAGAAAAGTAAAGCGTGCAGCTGCCAAGATGCCACTTGCCACCAGTTTGGCCATATTTCAGAGCTGCAACATCTCTGGAGTGCCCAAAAGCACAAGGTGTGCAATACTCAGAGACATGGCCAAGGTAAGAAAGGCTGAAAGATGACCACCACTGAACAAGACACACAAGCTGAAACGTCAAGACTGGGCCAAGAAATATCTCAAGACTGATTTTTCTAAGGTTTTATGGACTGATGAAATGAGAGTGAGTCTTGATGGGCCAGATGGATGGGCCCGTAGCTGGATTGGTAAAGGGCAGAGAGCTCCAGTCCGACTCAGATGCCAGCAAGGTGGAGGTGGAGTACTGGTTTGGGCTGGTATCATCAAAGATGAGCTTGTGGGGCCTTTTCGGGTTGAGGATGGAGTCAAGCTCAACTCCCAGTCCTACAGCCAGTTTCTGGAAGACACCTTCTTCAAGCAGTGGTGCAGGAAGAAGTCAGCATCCTTCAAGAAAAACATGATTTTCATGCAGGACAATGCTCCATCACATGCGTCCAAGTACTCCACAGCGTGGCTGGCAAGAAAGGGTATAAAAGAAGAAAATCTAATGACATGGCCTCCTTGTTCACCTGATCTGAACCCCATTGAGAACCTGTGGTCCATCATCAAATGTGAGATTTACAAGGAGGGAAAACAGTACACCTCTCTGAATAGTGTCTGGGAGGCTGTGGTTGCTGCTGCACGCAATGTTGATGGTGAACAGATCAAAACACTGACAGAATCCATGGATGGCAGGCTTTTGAGTGTCCTTGCAAAGAAAGGTGGCTATATTGGTCACTGATTTGTTTTTGTTTTGTTTTTGAATGTCAGAAATGTATATTTGTGAATGTTGAGATGTTATATTGGTTTCACTGGTAAAAATAAATAATTGAAATGGGTATATATTTGTTTTTTGTTAAGTTGCCTAATAATTATGCACAGTAATAGTCACCTGCACACACAGATATCCCCCTAAAATAGCTAAAACTAAAAACAAACTAAAAACTACTTCCAAAAATATTCAGCTTTGATATTAATGAGTTTTTTGGGTTCATTGAGAACATGGTTGTTGTTCAATAATAAAATTAATCCTCAAAAATACAACTTGCCTAATAATTCTGCACTCCCTGTAATGCCTTCAGCACCTTTGGGAGACTTCATAAAACAACTTCACAGCTATCAGAACATCTTTAGTTCATATTTCAAGATATGTGAGCCAAAATAAAAACAAAAACATGTCCATTCATTTTTGTCTTTGTTTAGGAAGGTACAGCAAATTAGTCCTCAAAAAACAATGGCAAATACAAATCATCTCTAACTGACATCGTATAAAATCATTATTTGACCAATTTCACAGCCTAATCTCTTACCATATATAGGGCTAGATTACAAGGCTAGATTACAAGTAGAATGCTAAAGATAGCGCAAGTCTCTATAAGCAATATTGTGACAATGCCCTCTTGCCCGTATATTACAAGTTGAAAGTAAAGGGATGCACTCATCTAGTTAGCGCAATTGAAGACCTAATATAAAGTGTAGGGATAAAAAAAAGTTGCACAAAACACAACATAAGTACATTAAAATAAAGTTTTAAACTCATATGTAGACTATCTAATTAACATTACGCATATAAATATGAAAAAAATGAGTAGGGTTAAAGGTATGTATGGTAAATGACAAGGGGCTAGATTACATGTGGGGAGCTAAATTATCGTAAATTTGCTTCTTTACGGGAGCACGATAATTAACCAGCCATTACAAGTGGCTGGTTATTGCTACCGCGAGCTTGCGGCAGCAATTAGATCTTCGAAAATTGACCAGAGGTCAGACCTCTGGTTAATTTTCTAAAAGTGCCCCAAATGTTCTCAAAATAGAGGGCATTATAGTTTTTATTTAAAAAAAAAAGCATTATTTTTAACAAGAAAAACTACATTAGGCAATTTTGGGGCTTTAAAGTTGGTGGGAGTGGGGTGTTAGAAAAAAAACGCCACTGAAAAGTGCCTTTACATTGCGGTCTATGGGAACTCTGTGTTCTCATACAACGCAATGTAAATATATATATTTATGTTGCGGGTAAAGTCAGATATTGGGTAATCCTAGGATTACCAGGTTAAAATGGACATTACCCAACCGGCTGTGGGTGAAGCCTAATGTATGATCCCAAATCCCCTCAAAATGCAGAGTCACTGCATCAAACATATATAGCATGCACTGTAATTCCCCCATTTTCACTATCTTTTTTGCCTCCATCTCGGAGGTTCAGGGGGGGGTTCAAGAATCCCCCCTTGTAAACCTCAATTCCCCAAAGTTCACTTGGGGTGGATGACAGAGGATCGGCGGGGCACCTTCCTTGAACCCCCCAGGTGGAGGCAAAATAAATAGTGTTGATTGGGGAATTACAGTACATCAGGTATTACCCACAGCTGTTTGGATATTGTCCATTTTAAATGGGTAATCCTAGGATTACTTGGATTTCTTTTTTTTTCTTTTTTTTTATTATTAAAGAGACATTTTCGTTGAACAAAAAATTTGAAATAAAACATAGCTGACAAATATACACTGAGTATGCTCTACTCTTATATATGCTATAACAAAGAATGATTGATGCAATCATACATATTAATCAGATTATCTTTTTAAACAGTTGGCAAGTCTGAAAAACATTCTCAGAAAAAAATAATTCTTAGCATCCTAAACATACACATTTGAAATTGTCTCCCTTTCCCCTTTTTCTTTCTCTTTTTTCCTTCCCCCTCTTCTCTGTCTCTCTTTTCTTTTAACATTTTGTACTTAAACCAAAAGGAGAGTAAACAAAAAAAGCAACCCTATAACCACAGTAAGACAAAACAAAACAAAGCAAAGCGAAAAAAAAAAAGTAAGTTCTCCCGTTTTAATACTCCCTCCTCCCTACCTCTTGACTAATCCATCCACCATTCTGGAAAGTACCTGATAGGATGGATACACAGAACAAATCCGAGTTTTTAAAGCAAGCAATAATTTGCCTCTGGATTTTCTCTGGATACGCAAGTATGACTTTAAGCCATTTTTAAAAAAAGGTTTTTACTGCATTCTCTTGATCTATCGAAGAATTATATCTTTCTAAATTAATTTGTCTAAGCACCAGTTTTGTAGACTTTGCCATACTCGGACTTGTCTTGGCTTTCCAAGAACTTAATATATTAAGTCTGCCTATTAAATTAAAATTGCTGTATTAATCAAGGAGATATTCTCCCCTGCATAGGTATAATTGTGCAAGAGTATGACATCTTTTTTAGTTATTTTTATCTCCTTGGCCAGAAATCTCTTCAGCCAATAGCTTACCTTAGACCAGAAAAACCTAACTTTCGGGCAATGCCAAAAACAGTGAGATAAATCTGCATTAGGATGAGAATATCTAGTGCACAGGGCCCCTTTATGTGGCGACCACTTGGCTATCTTGGCCGGTGATATATATGCTCTATTAATCACTTTCATATGTGATTCCTTCCAGGCCTGGAATTTGGTACAGTTGGTTAATAATTTAAAACTTTGGGTAATATTTTATATTTCAGAGCTGCAACATCACTGGAGTGCCCAAAAGCACAAGGTGTGCAATACTCAGAGACATGGCCAAGGTAAGAAAGGCTGAAAGATGACCACCACTGAACAAGACACACAAGCTGAAACGTCAAGACTGGGCCAAGAAATATCTCAAGACTGATTTTTCTAAGGTTTTATGGACTGATGAAATGAGAGTGAGTCTTGATGGGCCAGATGGATGGGCCCGTAGCTGGATTGGTAAAGGGCAGAGAGCTCCAGTCCGACTCAGACGCCAGCAAGGTGGAGGTGGAGTACTGGTTTGGGCTGGTATCATCAAAGATGAGCTTGTGTGGCCTTTTCGGGTTGAGGATGGAGTCAAGCTCAACTCCCAGTCCTACTGCCAGTTTCTGGAAGACACCTTCTTCAAGCAGTGGTACAGGAAGAAGTCTGCATCCTTCAAGAAAAACATGATTTTCATGCAGGACAATGCTCCATCACACGCGTCCAAGTACTCCACAGCGTGGCTGGCAAGAAAAGGTATAAAAGAAGAAAATCTAATGACATGGCCTCCTTGTTCACCTGATCTGAACCGCATTGAGAACCTGTGGTCCATCATCAAATGTGAGATTTACAAGGAGGGAAAACAGTACACCTCTCTGAATAGTGTTTGGGAGGCTGTGGTTGCTGCTGCACGCAATGTTGATGGTGAACAGATCAAAACACTGTCAGAATCCATGGATGGCAGGCTTTTGAGTGTCCTTGCAAAGAAAGGTGGCTATATTGGTCACTGATTTGTTTTTGTTTTGTTTTTGAATGTCAGAAATGTATATTTGTGAATGTTGAGATGTTATATTGGTTTCACTGGTAAAAATAAATAATTGAAATGGGTATATATTTGTTTTTTGTTAAGTTGCCTAATAATTATACACAGTAATAGTCACCTGCACACACAGATATCCCCCTAAAATAGCTAAAACTAAAAACAAACTAAAAACTACTTCCAAAAATATTCAGCTTTGATATTAATGAGTTTTTTGGGTTCATTGAGAACATGGTTGTTGTTCAATAATAAAATTAATCCTCAAAAATACAACTTGCCTAATAATTCTGCACTCCCTGTAATGCCTTCAGCACCTTTGGGAGACTTCATAAAACAACTTCACAGCTATCAGAACATCTTTAGTTCATATTTCAAGATATGTGAGCCAAAATAAAAACAAAAACATGTCCATTCATTTTTGTCTTTGTTTAGGAAGGTACAGCAAATTAGTCCTCAAAAAACAATGGCAAATACAAATCATCTCTAACTGACATCGTATAAAATCATTATTTGACCAATTTCACAGCCTAATCTCTTACCATATATAGGGCTAGATTACAAGGCTAGATTACAAGTAGAATGCTAAAGATAGCGCAAGTCTCTATAAGCAATATTGTGACAATGCCCTCTTGCCCGTATATTACAAGTTGAAAGTAAAGGGATGCACTCATCTAGTTAGCGCAATTGAAGACCTAATATAAAGTGTAGGGATAAAAAAAAGTTGCACAAAACACAACATAAGTACATTAAAATAAAGTTTTAAACTCATATGTAGACTATCTAATTAACATTACGCATATAAATATAAAAAAATGAGTAGGGTTAAAGGTATGTATGGTAAATGACAAGGGGCTAGATTACATGTGGGGAGCTAAATTATCGTAAATTTGCTTCTTTACGGGAGCACGATAATTAACCAGCCATTACAAGTGGCTGGTTATTGCTACCGCGAGCTTGCGGCAGCAATTAGATCTTCGAAAATTGACCAGAGGTCAGACCTCTGGTTAATTTTCTAAAAGTGCCCCAAATGTTCTCAAAATAGAGGGCATTATAGTTTTTATTTAAAAAAAAAAGCATTATTTTTAACAAGAAAAACTGCATTAGGCAATTTTGGGGCTTTAAAGTTGGTGGGAGTGGGGTGTTAGAAAAAAAACGCCACTGAAAAGTGCCTTTACATTGCGGTCTATGGGAACTCTGTGTTCTCATACAACGCAATGTAAATATATATATTTATGTTGCGGGTAAAGTCAGATATTGGGTAATCCTAGGATTACCAGGTTAAAATGGACATTACCCAACCGGCTGTGGGTGAAGCCTAATGTATGATCCCAAATCCCCTCAAAATGCAGAGTCACTGCATCAAACATATATAGCATGCACTGTAATTCCCCCATTTTCACTATCTTTTTTGCCTCCATCTCGGAGGTTCAGGGGGGGGTTCAAGAATCCCCCCTTGTAAACCTCAATTCCCCAAAGTTCACTTGGGGTGGATGACAGAGGATCGGCGGGGCACCTTCCTTGAACCCCCCAGGTGGAGGCAAAATAAATAGTGTTGATTGGGGAATTACAGTACATCAGGTATTACCCACAGCTGTTTGGATATTGTCCATTTTAAATGGGTAATCCTAGGATTACTTGGATTTCTTTTTTTTTCTTTTTTTTTATTATTAAAGAGACATTTTCGTTGAACAAAAAATTTGAAATAAAACATAGCTGACAAATATACACTGAGTATGCTCTACTCTTATATATGCTATAACAAAGAATGATTGATGCAATCATACATATTAATCAGATTATCTTTTTAAACAGTTGGCAAGTCTGAAAAACATTCTCAGAAAAAAATAATTCTTAGCATCCTAAACATACACATTTGAAATTGTCTCCCTTTCCCCTTTTTCTTTCTCTTTTTTCCTTCCCCCTCTTCTCTGTCTCTCTTTTCTTTTAACATTTTGTACTTAAACCAAAAGGAGAGTAAACAAAAAAAGCAACCCTATAACCACAGTAAGACAAAACAAAACAAAGCAAAGCGAAAAAAAAAAAGTAAGTTCTCCCGTTTTAATACTCCCTCCTCCCTACCTCTTGACTAATCCATCCACCATTCTGGAAAGTACCTGATAGGATGGATACACAGAACAAATCCGAGTTTTTAAAGCAAGCAATAATTTGCCTCTGGATTTTCTCTGGATACGCAAGTATGACTTTAAGCCATTTTTAAAAAAAGGTTTTTACTGCATTCTCTTGATCTATCGAAGAATTATATCTTTCTAAATTAATTTGTCTAAGCACCAGTTTTGTAGACTTTGCCATACTCGGACTTGTCTTGGCTTTCCAAGAACTTAATATATTAAGTCTGCCTATTAAATTAAAATTGCTGTATTAATCAAGGAGATATTCTCCCCTGCATAGGTATAATTGTGCAAGAGTATGACATCTTTTTTAGTTATTTTTATCTCCTTGGCCAGAAATCTCTTCAGCCAATAGCTTACCTTAGACCAGAAAAACCTAACTTTCGGGCAATGCCAAAAACAGTGAGATAAATCTGCATTAGGATGAGAATATCTAGTGCACAGGGCCCCTTTATGTGGCGACCACTTGGCTATCTTGGCCGGTGATATATATGCTCTATTAATCACTTTCATATGTGATTCCTTCCAGGCCTGGAATTTGGTACAGTTGGTTAATAATTTAAAACTTTGGGTAATATTTTTACCCGAAATTCCTATCAGGACCTGTAGCCAATTGTTTTGAAAGTGATATATATTTATCTGTCCTGTTTTGTATAATAATATATTATACCAGATAGCTATAGACTTCATACCTGCCTTATATGCTCTAATCCCCTTATCTATTTCCCCCAATGACATATTCCCCTGCAAAAAAGCAAATAAAATCACATCTGGATAGCGCAAATTAATTTTCTAGAGAATTAAATGATTTAATTGTGTCCAAATTTACATCTTCAAGTTTGTGTAGGTAAACCAGGCCTTTTTGTTGCCATTCTTTAAATACATTAGTAACCAGGCTCGGTGCAAATTCTACATTGCCCCGTATGGGGGCAAATCTTGATAATAGATTCCTGATTTGTAATTCTTTTTTAAACTTATTCCAAGCTATGACACTATTGTATATAACCTTTCTAGCTCTTATTATTTTCGGTATATCTTTCATCCTTGCATGCAATACCCCTAACAAAGAAATTGGAGCTAGTATGTCATTTTCAATCTGCTGATGTGATAGCACCCCCTCTTCCGTAATCCAGTCACTAGCTACCTTGATCATACAAGACCAATTATAGTACTTAATAGCAGGTAGTCCTAGGCCTCCGTATTCTCTTTTTTGCATTAATTTGCTAAGAGCAATTCTTGCTGTATTCCCTTTCCAGAGAAACCGTCTATATTGTGAATATAGCTTTTTTAGATCTCTATCTTTAATAAAAAGAGGGAGGTTTTGGCAGAAAAATAACATCTTGGGGAGGATAATCATTTTTAACAAATGTATTTTAGCTCAGAGAGATAGTGGAAGATGTCCCCATTTCGAGAGTTTAGCAGCTATAGAGTGCCAAAGATTATTATAATTTATTTCATACCATTCTCTGGGATTTTTGCTTAATGTGATTCCCAGATATCTAATCTGCTTCAGGGCTTCTTTAAATGGTAAAGATTTCAAAATATTCTCGTCTTTTTGAAACCACATGATCTCTGATTTGGCCGTTTTCATCTTGTATCCTGAGAAGGAACCAAACGCCTAGATTACGAGTCTTGCGTTAGCCTTAAAAAGCAGCGTTGAGAGGTCCCAACGCTGCTTTTTAATGCCAGCTGGTTTTACGAGTCTGGCAGGTACAGGTGTACCGCTCACTTTTCTTCCACGACTCAAGCTTACCGCAAATCCCCTTATGTAAATTGCGTATCCTATCTTTTCAATGGGCTTTTCCTAACGCCGGTATTATGAGTCTTGGAAGAAGTGAGCGGTACACCCTCTCCTGTCAAGATTGTTACCACATTTAAAAGTCAGTAGTTAAGAGTTTTATGGGTTAACGCCATAACATAAAACTCTTAACTAAAGTGCTAAAAAGTACAATAACACCCATAAACTACCTATTAACCCCTAAACCGAGGCCCCCCCCACATCTAAAATACTTAAAGTTTTTAACCCCTAATCTGCCGACTGGACATCGCCACCACTGTATTAACCCCTAAACCACCGCCCTCCCGCCTCACAAACACTAGTTAAATTTTATTAACCCCTAATCTGCTGTCCCTAACATCACTGACACCTACCTAAATGTATTAACCCCTAATCTGCCACCCCCAACGTCGCCGCTAGTATATTAAATTTATTAACCCCTAAACCTAAGTCTAAACCTAAGTCTAACACCTCCCTACGTTAAATATAATTTAAATAAAACAAAATAACATTACTACAATTAAATAAATTAATCCTATTTAAAACTAAATACTTACCTGTAAAATAAACCATAAGCTAGCTACAATATAACTAATAGTTACATTTGTATATATCTTAGGGTTTATTTTTATTTTACAGGCAAGTTTGTATTTATTTTAACTAGGTACAATAGTTATTAACTATTTAATAACTTCCTAGTTAAAATAAGTACACATTTACCTGTAAAATAAATCCTAACCTAAATTACAATTACACCTAACACTACACTATCATTAAATTAATTACCTAAACTAACTACAATTAAATACAATTAAATTAAATAAACTAAAGTACAAAAAAACCCCCCACTAAATTACAGAAAATAATAATAATTTTTTTTTTAAACTAATTACACCTAATCTAATCCCCCTAATAAAATAAAAAGCCCCCCAAAATAATAAAATTCCCTACCCTATATTAAATTACAAATAGCCCTTAAAAGGGCTTTTTGCAGGGCATTGCCCCAAAGTAATCAGCTCTTTTACCTGTAAAAAAAAATACAATACCCCCCTTAACATTAAAACCCACCACCCACACACCCAACCCTACTCTAAAACCCACCCAATCCCCCTTAATAAAACCTAACACTAACCCCTTAAAGATCACCCTACCTTGAGCCGTCTTCACCCAGCTGGGCACAAGTGGTCCTCCAGAGGGGCAGAAGGCTTCATCTGATCCGGGCAGAAGAGGCCCTCCAGATGGTCAGAAGGCTTCATCCAGGCAGCATCTTCTATCTTCATCCATCCGGAGCGGAGCGGTTCCATCTTGATGCCAGCCGACGCGGAGCATCCTCTTCTTCCGACGACTCCCGATGAATGAAGGTTCCTTTAAATGACGTCATCCAAGATGGCGTCCCTTGAATTCCGATTGGCTGATTCTATCAGCCAATCAGAATTAAGGTAGGAAAATCCTATTGGCTGATTGGATCACCAATAGGATTGAACTCTCATTCTATTGGCTGTTCCAATCAGCCAATAGAATGTGAGCTCAATTCTATTGGCTGATTGCATCAGCCAATAGGATTTTTCCTACCTTCATTCCGATTGGCTGATAGAATCCTATCAGCCAATCGGAATTCAAGGGACGACATCTTGGATGACGTCATTTAAAGGAACCTTCATTCATCAGGAGTCGTTGGAAGAAGAGGATGCTTCACATCAGCTGGCTTCAAGATGGACCTGCTCCGCTCTGGATGGATGAAGATAGAAGATGCCACCTGGATGAAGCCTTCTGCCCGTCTGGAGGTCCTCTTCTGCCCGGATCAGATGAAGCCTTCTGCCCCTCTGGAGGACCACTTGTGCCTGGCTGGGTGAAGACGGGGGGATTGGGTGGGTTTTAGAGTAGGGTTGGGTGTGTGGGTGGTGAGTTTTAATGTTGAGGGGGGTATTGTAATTTTTTTTACAGGTAAAAGAGCTGATTACTTTGGGGCAATGCCTCGCAAAAAGCCCTATTTGTAATTTAGTATAGGGTAGGGAATTTTATTATTTTGGGGGGCTTTTTTATTTTATTAGGGGGATTAGATTAGGTGCAATTAGTTAAAAAAATTTTTTTCTTTATTTTCTGTAATTTAGTGGGGGGTTTTTGTACTTTAGTTTATTTAATTTAATTGTATTTAATTGTAGTTAGTTTAGGTAATTAATTTAATGATAGTGTAGTGTTAGGTGTAATTGTAATTTAGGTTAGGATTTATTTTACAGGTAAATTTGTACTTATTTTAACTAGGAAGTTAATAAATAGTTAATAACTATTTAATAACTATTGTACCTAGTTAAAATAAATACAAACTTGCCTGTAAAATAAAAATAAACCCTAAGGTAGATACACATGTAACTATTAGTTATATTGTAGCTAGCTTATGGTTTATTTTACAGGTAAGTGTTTAGTTTTAAATAGCATTAATTTATTTAATTGTAGTAATTTTATTTAGTTTTATTTAAATTATATTTAAGTTAGGGGGTGTTAGACTTAGGTTTAGACTAAGGTTTAGGGGTTAATAAATGTAATATAGTAGCAGTGACGATGGGGGCAGCAGATTAGGGGTTAATAAATGTAGGTAGGTTGCGGCAACATTGGGGGGGGCAGAGTAGGGGTTAATAAATATAATGTAGGTGTCAGCGATGTTAGGGGCAGTAGATTAGGGGTTCATAAGTATAATGTAGGTGTCGGCGGTGTCCAGAGCAGCAGTTTAGGGGTTAAAAATATATTGCAGGTGTCGGCGATGTCGGGGGCGGCAGATTAGGGATTAATAAGTGTAAGATTAGGGGTGTTTAGACTCGGGATTCATGTTAGGGTGTTAGGTGTAGACATAAATTTTATTTCCCCATAGGAATCAATGGGGCTGTGTTAGGAGCTGAACGCTGCTTTTTTGCAGGTGTTAGGTTTTTTTCAGCTGAATCTGCCCCATTGTTTTCTATGGGGAAATCGTGCACAAGCACGTTTAGCCAGCTTACCACTACCATAAGCAACGCTGGTATTACAGTGAGATGTGGAGCTAAATTTTGCTCTACGCTCACTTTTTAGAGGCTAATGCCGGGTTGAAAAAAAAACCTGTAATACCAGCATTGTTTTAAGTGAGTGGTGAGAAAAAAAGGAGTCTAAGCACCGCAAGCCTTACCAACAAAAACTCGTAATCTAGCCGAAAGTTATTAATTATATCTAGTAAGATGGGTATATTCTTCCCTGAATTACCTATAAAAAGCAGTAGGTCATCTGCATAGAGTGAAAGAATTAAAGACCTTTTTCCTATGGTAATGCCATCCAAATCTTTCCTCAGTCTTATTGCCAAGGGTTCTATCGATATATTAAATAGCAGCTGGGATAAGGGACATCCTTGTCTAGTGCCTTTTGCTATTGCTATTTTAGATGTTACTATACCGTTGATTAGCAGCGCAGAGGTTGGATTTCTGTACATAAGTCTAGCAAAAGCATAAAAGTTACCTAAGATTCCAAATTTCCCAAGAGATGTAAAAAAGTGGTCCCATGTGATGGAATTGAATGCCTTTTCTGCGTCTATTGTAATCAGGCATGCATCTTTTTTAATTTTAGCTTCCGCTTTGTATTTTAGCCATAAGTGTTCTATTAACAATAGCACTCTCCTCATGTTCTTTGCAGGATTTCTACCATTCATGAAACCTGTTTGGTCTTGGTGTATTAAAGGATCCAGACTTTGCTTTAATCTATAAGTTAAAATAGAGGTTAGTATTTTGTAATCTTTATTTAAAAGAGAGATGGGTCTATAAGTTTCCAGTAATTCTGGGTCTTTATCCTTTTTTGGGATGAGATTAATAATAGAGGTGGTAAAATAAGGAGATTCCATCATGTTTTGTATAAAATATTGATTAAATAGCTGTTGTAGTGTGGGTGTAAGCTGATCTTTGATAATCTTAAAAAATTAAATGGGGAGTTGGTCTGGGTCTGGTGCTTTATTTAATGCTGCCTTCTGAATACTTTTAGAAATGTCTTCCTGTGTTATAATGGCATTCAGTACCTCGAGTTGCCCCCTTTTTAATTTTGGGACCTGAATTTCCCCCCAAAAGAATTATTTTTCAATATTATTTATATTGGGACTCGTACATATTTTTTGGAAATATTTATAAAATATATCTTTAATTTCCGATGTATTTGTATATCTTTTCATTTTGTCTTTAATTACCTCTATATAATTTGTTTATTTTACGTGTTTTGGTTAATATTGATAGCCAGTTCATGACTGCCATTAAAATTTAAAAAAGCAGCATTTTTCTTTAGGTCTGTTTGTTGCAGTTTCTGATTGATAAAATTATCTCTTTCTAACTTTGCCATCTGGTATTTGTCCCAGCGACTTTTATTGGGGCTGTCAATATTCTTCCTATACGCGTTATTCAGTGCCTTTGATAGCTGTAACTCTCTATATTTCATCACCCTGCTTCTTTTGACCAGCCATGCTTTAATTTCTCCCCAAAAAAAGGCCTTTGCGGTTTCCCAAAAAATTTCCACCTTATCTTTATATAAGCTATTATATTCAACAAATTAATTCCATTGCCCCCTCATCCAGTTCTGGAATTTTAAATAATTTACTAAATATCTGGGGAAGAAAAAGTTTTTAGTCCCCTCTTCTCTGTTGCTTATATTGGACTTTGAGTGAGATACTGGGATAGTCTGATAAATAAATCTCATTAATCTCTGCTTTTATATTCTGACATAATACATTTTCATTGACTAGAAAAAAGTCTATCCTTGAAAAGGTTTTATGTGTTTTGGACTCACAAGTGTAGGCTCTTTGATTAGGGTTATGTAGGCTCCAAATATCTTTTAATTTAAGTGATTTACAAAAACTAGATAGTATCCACGCTTCTTTGTTATATGCCAAGTGGCCTTTGCTTTCAATCTGTCCAGTTTAGGATGTTGGGTCATATTAAAATCTCCAACTACAATTAAGTTTGATTCTGTATACGATAGTAGTTTTATGTATAGTTTATTCCAAAATTCTTCATCTAATTGATTGGGGCCATATAGATTACATATGATATATTTTGTCTTGGCAACCTCTATCTCTATAATTAAAAATCTCTCTTCTTCATCAAGCTCATGATCTATTATCTTAAAATCCAATTTTTTATTAAAAAGGCATGCCACACCTTTCTTTCTCCCTTTACAAGGGGTTGCCACTACCTCCCCAACCAATTTAACTTTCAGCTAATCAAGTTCTTGTCTATTTAAATGTGTTTCCTGTAGTACGGCAATGTCGGGCTGAAATTGTTGAAGATATTGAATTAACCTTTTTCTTTTAATGGGGGAGGTGATCCCTCCCACATTCCAAGAGACAATGTTTAACATGTTTTTAGACATTTATTTCTTCTACTAGCCTTTGTCCTATCTGTATTATTTTTACAGGAATACATTGTAAGGGGGTGGAAAGAATGAAAAAGGAGGGAGCGGGAGATGGAGGAGGGAGAGAGAAAAAAAAAATATAACATCTCAATTTTACTATATTGTCCTTGGATAACAGTCAACTTAACCATAAAGACAAAACCAGGGCACGGTGGCCCTTAAATAAATGTTCCCTTTTAATCAATTTAAACCATCAGCCCTTTCTGATTTTTGGGCCCTTATTTTTAATCAAACTAATATTATACTACATCTTGTCTCTTATAAGCGGCATCTTCAAAATTTCTGAGAAGTAGATACCTCTTATTTATCTCTTGTTACTTTAGACTACAAATTGTCTAGCTTGGTGACTAGACTAAAAAAACAGTGTCTTTGCATTGTGATATACTCTCAATTTGGCAGGATAAAGCACTGTTGTCTGAACTCCCATATTAATAAGTTGTGTACATATTGGCGTGATTTCTCGTCTTTTATTGGACGTGTCCAATGAAAAATCTTGAAACAATAAAATCGTTTCTTCCCCTAGTTTAAGCTGCAATTTTTTTTTATAGTTTCTTAAGATATTAACTTTGTTCTGGAAGTTCAGGTATTTAATTATTACTGTGCAACTTCTAATCTTACCTCTCTCTTGTTCTTTAAGTTGGCCTATCCTATGTACCCTTTCCACTAGGAGGGGACTGTTTTGCATGCCTAGTATTTCTGGTAATTTAACTGATGCAAACTGTAATAAATCCTGGTATTCTATAGTTTCAGGGAGGCCTATGATCCTGATGTTGTTTCTCATGGATCTGTCTTCCATCACAACTCATCTATTCTAGATTGTGATATATATAGTTTTTTTTTCCTGTCTTAATTATTTGATCTTGTGAATGTGATATGTCTTCTATGTCAGACACCCTACTTTCTACCTCTGCTATTCTGGCTGCAAACTGTCTTACTTCTTGTGACAGTGAAATAAGCTCTTTTTTTAGGCTATCAAACTGTGGTGTCATCATTTCTGTGATTTGTGTTGCAAGCATCTGAGAGTCTATAAGCGCCATTTGTCTGTCTGTCTCAGTAATATTCTCTGCTGAGTCTTCAATATGATTTTTATTTTTCTTCGCTCTTTTTTTGGGAGGCATACCTGGTGATCTATTCTTGTTGCAATTTAAATACTTGTCCATTAATAGAAAGTTGTTGCTATACAGGTAAAAAAAAAACAACTTTACGCAACTCTCTTCTTCCAGTTATTTAAATATGCAACAAGATATATAGAGAAAAAACAAAAACATTTGTGTTTGTGTGTTTAGTGTGTTTTGTACAAAAAAAAAAGAAAAAAAAGAAGCAAGAAAAACAAAAGCAAAAAGAGGCTGCTTCTAGGGTGGTAACTAGCCATAGAACAAGCTTTTATGCTATTGTTCGTTCCCAGGTTGAGCGTTTCTCTCTTTTTATTTATGCAAATTATGACACTTAGGGAAGTCTCCCTAAGTGTGATGCGGGAATCCAGACGTGGACCCGTTGCTCAGTGTGCCTAGAGGGATATGGCTGCACCTCACTGACGAGGCCCACAATAGGCCGAAACGTACGTCTGGGGTTTTGCTGATTCTCTTGTTCAGAGGGGGATTGCCTGGTATTTCGGGGCTGGACTGCACTGTAAAGTCAGGATCAGACTGATATGCTACAGGAAAGTTCTTCTCTGTGAAAGGCACATATTGAGCAAAAAGAGCCTGCTTCTAGGGTGGTAACTAGCCATAGAACAAGCTATTATGCTATTGTTTGTTCCCAGGTTGAGCGCTTCTCTCTTTTTATTTATGCATTTCAATTTAAGTGTGTGTGTGTATATATATATATATATATATATATATATATATATATATTATTTTTTTTCTCTTTAAAGTGAAACTAACCAAAAAAAAATCCCTCTTATGAGAGATCACTAAATCATGTGACCTTTGCCAAAGGGTTTAACCTAAGGTTAAACTAGTGTGTATTTTTTTTTTTTTTTTAAGTCTGTGATATGCACTCCTCAGTGCTATTCAATGTGATGTGTTCTAGGTGCCTCCCTGCTTACTCTTTAATGCTTTAATCACTAAAAACTGTAGCCTTAAGCTCCTGTAATTTGTAGTTGCAACTTATGTTTAACAATGTTTCTACTCCTGTGCCTACTTTGCTTGGGCCTTGTCTCAGATGTCCCCCGTTACAAAGTATCTCCAAATTGGTACATAATTCAAACAATATCTATTATTCAGGATAAATTCAGTAAACAAGGTCTAATATTCAAAATAAACTCCATAAAAAGTTATGATTATATCAATATTTTAAACACTTTGCAGCCGGGCATTCAAGCATTATGTAAAACTCGCCCCTTTGTTATTTAGTACCGGCACAAAAGTCCTTATTCCCAATATGTGGTAAGGGATGTCTTATTTGTATGTCCATATGCCCTTCCAGAAAATGGCTTCTACCAGACCACTCTACCTTGCCCAGCCAACAGTCTTATGCGACCTTATATCTTTATGGCTTAGCTATTATCAGCAATGTAGAAAAATGCCAATTTTGTATCGCAGTTTATTCTCAGTTGTGTTTATGGCTGTTTAAATTTTCCTCTGTGTTATACACCATATCTCAAAAGGATACCCCTATTTCTTCTCCTTTAGACAAATATGCCTTATAAAGCACCAGACCTTTGTTGCTTTTTCCCTTCAATTTTTGACTAGGAGGAGCATGATCTTATGGTTTTGCTGTTATCAATATTGTGTGGAAACACCAAATTTGTGTCTTCTAATTCTGTTCTCAGATGTATCAGTGGTAAAACGGTATATAGCAAAGTCAAAAAATACCCCCTTTTTCTCTCCTTAAAACATATCCAATGTTCCTGTGAGGCAGAGATTTGCCCTCCTATACAACCTTATTTATCAGTCTTATTATGTACAGCTTGAGCCCCCCCACAACCGTACTTATCTGTTCACCAGTTGTAGACTTGTTGCTCCTTGTTACCAGAGCATTTACTTTCCCTCCGGTCTACGGGGCTGCCAGAAGAGAATCTGAGTATTCTCCGCCGGGCCGGACTAAGCGGCTCAAATTTCCTGTATCGCCCGTAGGCCTTGTGTGTGGCTCCTCCCACTGCTCCTACCCTGGAAACCCCTCCTTTCGATCTCCCACAGGGATCCTGAGAGCAGCGTTGGCCTCCGAGGTGAGGTTTCACCTGGTTCTCCTGTGGACTTCTTCTGTGAATCTCGGTTCCGGAAGACGGCCAGTTATACTCTGTCAGCTGTCGGGCTGTAACTCTGACCACTGGGTCTTTTCGTCTGCCAAGAAGGATGATGCTGCTTGCCGTGATGTCAGCGTCTATGTCCTGGCATCCGCTTTGGCTCCTTTGCCTAAGGACTGTTGATAAGCAAGAAAACTGTCTGGACAAGCTTCAAACACAGCTTCATCAATATGAGAGGGATTTGGTACAATTTAAAAATAAAAAACTGTTCACAGTCACTGAAGACTATAGGGATAGATGCATCTCCATCTGGCAGCTATCCACACAGGATAGACAAAGGGTATACCAGAGACAACAAAGGAGACAAAGATATAGAAAACTGGCCACAATATAAATGGTGGACACATCAGGCTCCAGCTCTGAGGGAGAACCCGCAAATCCAAGACCCAACACTGAACAAGCGGTAGCCACAGGTGTGACAACACGTTCAAAAAACGGGGGAGGCAAAGACCCCACCCAGAAAGGGTGGCTACAAAGAAAAAGCCTCCACGACCACCAAACATACAGAAGCCAGCATAGTGGTAAACCTTAGTGATAGGATGCTCACCAGTACAGAAGAATATGTACTCAATAGGGGCTTAACATTTATTCCAACATGTAGCATGGATGAATTTGGACTGTATATCGACATACAAAAATTCCAAAGACAACTGAAATTAAAAGAAAAATTCAGTAATATGGAAGAAGTGGAACAAGAACAGACAAGATTCAAGAAAAAAATCTACTTTTGAACCCCAAAGTTACAATGCGAGCATCCGTACCTATCATAGATTGACCACTATGGAAATGAAAAACTGAATAGGACCATTGGAAGATTTAGACATACTTTTAACCCTAGACGTTACCAGTCTGTATACCGTCATCCCGCATCACCTGGGACTCAGAGCTATAACAAGACAACTACAACATTATCCATATGTGGGACCCCCTGTGGAAGTATTATTGACACTACTAGAATTCTGTCTCACTACTAACTATCTCAAGTTTGAGAAACAGCTATACCTTCCGTTAATGGGCACAGCGATGGGGTCCAATGTGGCCCCATCTTATGCCAATTTATTTATGGCAGAATTTGAAACTACTGATACTAGTCTCTTCCAGGATCCTCAAATAATGCTTTTTAAGCGGTACATAGAAGACTTGATACTGATATGGCGTGGAACAGAAGAAGACCTACTCCTATGGTTCCAACTACTTAACCAGACATCACCACATATCAAGTTCAAAATGAACCACAGTACCACGGCTATAGATTTCTTGGATCTACACCTATATAAAGGGGAAGGAAGACTACAATCTACACTCTTTAAGAAGGAAACGGATATAAATTCATTACTGTACTACACTAGCTACCATCCTCCAGCCCTCAAAAAGTCTTTACCCAAGTCTCAACTACAAAGAGTTATTAGAAATAACACAGAGACATCCAACACCACTAAACAACTTGAGGAGATGAAGGACAGATTTATCCAGAGAGGGTACCCACAAGAAGAATTGAACAGTATGGCACAGGACCTGAATAAGATGGACACATAAAAGAAGGAAGGACCAACAGAACCCAGAATGACATTCACTATGACATATACCCATGACAAACAGGGACTAGTGAGCAGTCTTGAGAAAAATTGGGAGATTCTGGCTACAGACCCTACTTTACCATTTAAACATCATGCCCCTCCCCCCCTAGAGGGGGCTACAAAAGGGCTAAATCCTTAAGATACTATCTAGTGCAAATAGATCCAACCAATAACAACTTGGCTTCATTCCAAGAAAACGGGTTGCTTCAGATGCTTAGGATGTACTACTACCTGTAGTGCATTGATAACAGGTTCCTACTTCTCAAACCCTTATAAGAAAATGTATATCCAAAAACATCGGATGACTTTCACTACCACATATGTGGTTTACCTTTTACACTGCACCTGTGGACTGTTCTATGTGGGGAAGACCACAGATGACCTCCGCACAAGGATGGCTAATCACAGGTCATCTATACAAACAGCCATAGACAAAGGGACATCGGACAGCCCGTAGCTCGTCACTTTGTACAAGTAGGACACACTGTTAAAGATCTGAGCTATACCTTGATTGACCACGTTCCGCCCTCCCCACAAGGAGGAGACAGGGGACGGAAACTACTACAATTGGAAGCTAGGTGGACTTATGAATTGGGTACCCTATCACCACAGGGTCTTAATACCCACCTGGATTGGCAGTGTTACCTCTAAAATATTCATATAGATATTATGAATTTATAAATTTATCAATTCATAATAGAACATGTCAACATATTAACATTATAGATACAGACTTGATTAGCTCTGAATAATATTAATTGTCAGTATTGCTTTGTGCTATCCCTCTTTCACCTTTTCTAATCATAAGGAAACTGTTTATATTGCCCCCTATATGGTCCCTATATCCATATAACAGATAGAATTAATACTGTCCCTTATTGTAGGTAATTATTGTAGGTAATTATTGTTCCCATGATGCACTCCCTATCTCCCTGTTATAGTGGATTCCCCCAATATGTACTGACCCCCTGCATTCTTTTAACTTTTCTATAAACATAGTATTCACTTATCCACTTATGCATCAATCCCACTCCTTAACACACTGTAATATTTGGATTGCATATTGTATTCCCTTAAGTAATTTTGTATTGAATTGTATGTTCCTGCAAAATTTTATGTTTCACTGTTCTCACAACACAGGGGTGGTTCCGGCGCTATTGACGCCTACGTGATGACGTAGTGATGCTTGAGCGTCACTTCCGGTTTGTTCCGGTGTGGCAGTGAGGGGGCCAGTGGCGTTGGGATGGCTCATGGGCTATTTAGCCACTGTGAGGTAAGACCCATTACACACTACTTTGATTTTTTTTAAGGAGTCTGAGGACGGGTATTATACCCCGAAAACGTTCACTCTTAATTAAACACTTATTGCAACACGGCGAGTGCCTCCTTTGGATTACTATTACGTCTATGGATATGCTTGAGTGCACCACGGTTTGATATTTAATATAGAGAGTGCTGGTATCTCTGACATATATATTATCCCTCTTACTTCAGCACCCTATCCATTGGAAAACTGTATGACAGGAAAACTGCATAACAGGAACAAAAATAATTGGACTTGTATATATGTTTTGATAATATTCACGACACTGGGATTGTTTTTAAATGTCTCAGGGGGACTCTGTGCATACTGTTGGGACTCCAGGGAGCCTCTACATTTCATTTCACAGATTAAGATGCTGCTACTATTCTTTTTGATGCTCTAACTATAACACCAACTCCTAATAAACCCTCTTATATTTTCAATCATCTGCTAAAATTGAAAAAAATGCCAAAAGGATTTGTAACTACACGGTGCCTATCTATCAGAGTGCCACCGCAAGAGATATATACCGCAAGGATTTCGAAACAGAAACATGCCAACTATAGGGCACTACCGTCCAGCTTTCTGTGAGAGGTGGTGAAGCATACTTAATCAGTGCTCACTTGACCTCATCCTCTTGGTCATACAAGAGGTTACTGCATTGTTACAACAGACCAAGATGGAGATACAACAGTATGAACACCTTAATGTTGGAGATCATACAACAAGATAAGCAAGAAAACTGTCTGGACAAGCTTCAAACACAGCTTCATCAATATGAGAGGGATTTGGTACAATTTAAAAATAAAAAACTTATGACAGTCACTGAAGACTATAGGGATAGATGCATCTACATCTGGCAGCTATCTGCACAGGATAGACAAAGTGTATACCAGGGACGACAAAGGAGACAAAGATATAGAAAACCGGCCACCTTACAAATGGTGGACACATCAGGCTCCAGCTCTGAGGGAGAACCCCCATATCCAAGACCCAAAACTGAACAAGCAGTAGCCACAGGTGTGACAACACGTTCAGAAAACGGTGGCTACAAAGAAAAAGCCTCCACGACCACCAAACATACAGAAGCCAGCATAGTGGTAAACCTTAGTGATAGGATGCTCACCAGTACAGAAGAACATGTACTCTATAGGGGCTTAACATTTATTCCAACATGTAGCACGGATGAATTTGGACTGTATATCGACATACAAAAATTCCAAAGACAACTGAAATTAAAAGAAAAATTCAGTAATATGGTAGAAGTGGAACAAGAACAGACAAGATTCAAGAAAAAATCTACTTTTGAACCCCAAAGTTACAATGCGAGCATTCATACCTATCATAGATTGACCACTATGGAGATGAAAAACCGAATACATGAACAAAAAACCCAAGGATATAACAACTTATCTAAGGAAGAACGTCAAGCCATATGTGGTCTGGCCAAAGATCCCACCATCATCATTTGGGAAGCGGATAAGTGTGGGGCCATAGTCCTTCAAAACTATAGAGACTCCCAACTGGAGGATCCCCAGACATATCGCAAATTACCTCGAGATTCTACGGGACTCTTAAAAGAGAGGATCGAAAAATACCTGGACCAGATCTTCAGTAGTGGATTTATTACCAAACAGGAACTAGAATTCCTAAAAACACCATACCCCAGAATAGCGGTGTTCTACATGGTTCCCAAGATCCACAAAAGACTGGATCACCCTCCGGGAAGGCCAATCGTGTCAGCTATTCAATCTTTACATCAGCCACTGGACAAATTTGTCGACTCATTTTTGCAACCTCTGATTAGACACGTGAGCACATTCCTGCTGGATTCTAACATGCTCCTAACAATAATTCAAGAATTAGGACCATTGGAAGCTACAGACATACTGGTAACCCTAGACATTACCAGTCTGTATACCATCATCCCGAATCACCTGGGACTCAGAGCCATAACAAGACAACTACAACATTATCCATATGTGGGACCCCCTGTGGAAGTATTATTGACACTATTAGAATTCTGTCTCACTACTAACTATCTCAAGTTTGAGAAACAGCTATACCTTCAGTTAATGGGCACAGCGATAGGGTCCAATGTGGCCCCATCTTATGCCAATTTATTTATGGCAGAATTTGAAACTATTAATACTAGTCTCTTCCAGGATCCTCAAATAATGCTTTTTAAGCAGTACATAGAAGACTTGATACTGATATGGCGTGGAACAGAGGAAGACCTACTCCTATGGTTCCAACTACTTAACCAGACATCACCACATATCAAGTTCAAAATGAACCACAGTTCCATGGCTATAGATTTCTTGGATCTACACCTATATAAAGGGGAAGGAAGACTACATTCTACACTCTTTAAGAAGGAAACGGATAGAAATCCATTACTGTACTACACTAGCTGCCGTCCTCCAGCCCTCAAAAAGCCTTTACCCAAGTCTCAACTACAAAGAGTTATTAGAAATAACACGGAGACATCCAACACCACTAAACAACTTGAGGAGATGAAGGAAAGATTTATCCAGAGAGGGTACCCACAAGAAAAATTGAACAGTATGGCACAGGACCTGAGTAAGATGGACACATACAAGAAGGAAGGACCAACAGAACCCAGATTGACGTTCACTACTACATATACCCATGAAAAACAAGGACTAGTGAGCAGTCTTGAGAAAAATTGGGAGATTCTGGCTACAGACCCTTCTTTACCATTTAAACATCATGCCCCCCCTAGAGTGGGCTACAAAAGGGCTAAATCCTTAAAAGACTATCTGGTACAAACAGATCCAACCCATAACTATGAACAGACAACTTGGTCTCATTCCAAGAAAACAGGTTGCTTCAGATGCCTTGGATGTACTACGTGTAGTGCATTGATAACAGGTTCCTACTTCTCAAACCTCCACACGAGGATGGCTAATCACAGGTCATCTATACGAACAGCCATAGACAAATGGACATCGGAGCAGCCCGTAGCTCGTCACTTTGTACAAATACGATACACTTTTAAAGATCTGAGATATACCTTGATTGACCACGTTCCGCCCTCCCCACGAGGAGGAGACAGGGGATGGAAACTACTACAATTGGAAGCTAGGTGGACTTATGAATTGGGTACCCTATCACAACAGGGTCTTAATACTCACCTGGATTGGCGGTGTTACCTCTAAAATATTCATATAGATATTATGAATTTATAAATTTATCAATTCATAATAGAACATGTCAACATATTAACATTATAGATCCAAACTTGATCAACTCTGAAAAATATTGATTGTCAGTATTGCTTTGTGCTAACCTATCTTCCACCTTTTCTAATCATAAGGAGACTGTTTATATTGCACCACATATGGTCCCTCTATCCATATAACAGATACAATTAATAGTGTCCCTTATTGTAGGTACTTATTGTAGGTAATTATTGTTCCCATAATGTAATCCCTATCTCCCTGTTATAGGGGATTCCCCCATTATGTACTGACCCCCTGCATTCTTTTAACTTTTCTATAAACATAGTATTCACTTATCCACTTATGCATCAATCCCACTCCTTAACACACTTTAATATTTGGATTGCATATTGTATTCCCTTAAGTAATTTTGTATTGAATTGTATGTTCCTGCACAATGTTATGTTTCACTGTTCTCTCCACACAGGGGCGGTTACGGCGCTACTGACACCTACGTGATGACGTAGTGATGCTTAAGTGTCCCTTCCTGTTTGTTCCGGTGCGGCAGCGAGGGGGCCAGTGGCGTTGGGACGGCTCATGGGCTATTTAGCCACTGTGAGGTGAGACCCATTACACACTGCTTTGATTTTTTACAGGAGTCTGAGGACAGAGATTATACTCCAAAAACGTTCACTCTTAATTAAACACTTATTGGAACATGGTGAGTGCCTCCTTTGGATTACTATTACTATTATATATATATGTGTGTGTGTGTGTGTGTGTGTGTGAGTAGATCAAAACCGTTGCACTGTAGACAATTTCCATTACACTGTAATGTAGAGAGCCATCTGGATATTAAATCTTACAAAACTGCATTTTCGGCAGGCTATTAATTAACTTTAAGCATCAAAATGTAGCAATATATATATATATTAGAACCCTTATCATACAAATACATTTAAACATGAATATTAAAGGGACAGTATACACCAATTTTCATATAACTGCATGTAATATACACTACTATAAAGAAAAATATGCACAGATACTGATCTAAAAAAACAGTATAAAACCATTAAAACTTGCTTAGAAGCTCCTAGTTTAGCTCTGTTAAAGAGATAGCTGGAACACCTACTGCAAGTGGAAAATAGCAGACCCCCCTTCTTTTGCATATGAAAAGACCCTTTACACAAACAGGAGCAAGCTGGAGTAGGTATACATCAGTATTCTCCTACAATTTTGGGGCTTGGTTAGGAGTCTGAAAATCAGAGCAATGTTATTTAAAAATAAGCAAAACTATACATTTTTTTAAAAAAAAAACCCTCTATGGGCTATAAAAATTGATAATCTGCAAAACATTTATGCAAAGAAAAATCTAGTGTACATTTTAATATTTTTGATGTTTTACTTTTTTGTTTTAAATATTTCACATTCCAAAGTTTTTTACAAAAAAGAAAATGTTCTTTGTATTTCCAAATCTATCTATCTATCTATCTATCTATCTATCTATCTATCTATCTATCTATCTATCTATTTGACAAAGTCCATGGAAGTGCACTCTCACATATAGCAATCAACTGCCAGGGTGCAGACAAAACTTGTATACTTATCCAAAAAGACTGGCACTTTCTGGTCTTGAAAAACTGTGAATTTGTTGACGTGTTGTCTGAGGAAGGGGAGATTATATCCCCAAAATGTCATGTCAATAAATTCACAGTGTTTTAAGACCAGCAGAGAGTACCAGCCTTTTAGGGAACCCCCCCCCCCAAAAAAAAAACCTATATACAGTATATATATATATATATATATATATATATATATATATATATATATATATATATATATATATATATATATATATAAAGAAAAGGAAAAGGTAAGCGCTGCAAAGCATAAAATATAAAAATTCTAATACCAGATAAATTAAATCAGATCAGAACAATGAAAAATGAAAATTAAAAAAAATCATAAAGGGGGGCGGAGCCAGCTACTGATGCAGCTAGACGTGTTTCTCTGCAGCTCCTGGCTTTCAATTATATATTTGGGGAATAGCTTACATATATAAGCCTGGAAATACTCTGATACTAAACTGAACATAAATACTGGCTATCCCAAGCTACAAGCAGTGGAGGTTATACGATAATCGTGCTTTCTCCCTAAAATAACTTCTCCATCTATACCGCGTGGAACCGCCATTTGTATACAGCTAACCCGGCTAAGATGGAAGCTCTACAAGTTTGGGAGCAGAGCATGGAGCAACTGTTGGAGATACATTTCCGGAGTCTAGCAGAGGATTTATTGTTGCTGCTAGATTATGTGTCTGTGCCACGACCTCAGAAGCCCAGGGGGGACAACCTGCGGCTACTCAGTAGGAGCCTTGATGCTGCAGAGAGCCCAGCTAAGGTGAGAATGGAGACCGGACCGTGTTCGGCTTCTTTGGAGACAGTGCGCGAGGAAGTTAGGCAATCGCTAGATTCTCAGCCATCACACCAAGTTGACTGCCCCATTCCCACCTTAGGAGATGTGGTTAATGCCGCTATGGCCTTAGTTCACTCAGACGCTAAGACACAATTAGACACGCTGGAGACAGTCTACTATATCAGTAGGGGATTTCCTACGAAGGCCTGCGCAAATCAATCTATGTTAGAAGATGGCGTCCCTATACTGAAATCTGACAGGAGAAAGTCTCCGGGTATCGCAACTAGAGGAAGGAGCGCCTGCACGATACCATGGCAATTGACAAACTCAGTTACCCTCTATAGCCAGAGAAGGGGCATCGACTAAAGGGAAGTTATTTACCATGTCTGCTTCCCGGGATTGCTAACTAAGACTTGATTTTGGCTCCCGGGACAATCCTGAAATTAAGTCAACTGCGCTGCTACTTGCCCAGCGCGGCTATCCCCTATAGCTTATAGGGATTACTCCATTAACCCTCAGTTATGCATAAGACTTTCAGCAACTATTTCTCAAGTTATGCCCTTGTAATCTCTGATAAAGAATTATCCATATAAGACTGTAGCACATGTTGATCCCCGGTTGGGAAGTATTCTGTAACTATTCTGTTTACACTACTGCCATGTTCACAGTGTTCTGGTCACTGGGAGTAGGGAGATGTTAACGCTACGTGGCTGAAGGCATAGACTCCTGCTCCCACATAAGCCTTTCTTGTACCGGTGACTACTGGACATTGCTAAGAAAATTTTATAATGGGCTACATTTGGTTGATAAGCTAGATTTAAATGTTGAATACTATAGCCATATGCAGTTATTGTTATGTATCGTAAATTCTACATGATACCCATTAGTAGGTCTCAAGCACATACCATTCTTTGTTTCCTGTTGGCTCTTGTGTCCTATGCATGATCTGTTATCTTACCAGAACACCACTCTATATACCCTCAATGACTAGTTGCATACTCTTTGTCAGGCCTAGCATTATATAGGATATATCCATACTACCCTAAGCCACACTTGCATTGAGATTAGGTAAAAAGAGGCTTTTTATGTGACAAATATGGATTTAGACTTAATCTGTATATATATTAGTCACCTTGAAATATAGCTCTATGTACCCCCGTTATGGCATAGTTAAGTATTCTCTCCTTACTTTAAAATGTGTTTTGCCTATAGCTAGAGCAGCGTGGTGCAGACCTTCATTATCATTATTCCTTGAATCTATGCCTATCCTTCTAAGGCACTTATATCCATTACAAAGTATGCTTAAGCCTCCTTACCTATGGCCAACATCTCGCCAACACTGACCTTTTCTAAGCTATAGCTACATTATTATGCTCATCTACTAACACCTTCACAGGAAGACTCATAAAGATAACACTGTGGTTATTTGGTACATGCTAGCCTCATTTGTTTGTAATTTATTACTTAAGTGATATACTCGATGGATCCCTATGTATAGTTCCCCACGCTAGAACTTCTGCTATGCATAGTGGGACTACTGCTTAGTGTTACCTCATTCAGGAGCAGTAACTTAAACGACGGTTTAGTAGAAAGACTCAGGGATTGCCTTATAAGCCATATCTAGTCAACATACATGCCTGCAACAAGGGTGATATCACACTAGAGTGATGCAGATAGCAGCGGTTTGTATGTTAAAGCAGGTCCGGTTGTTACACCCCCTCTATCTTATACTTAAAAAGTACACTTTCTGTTACCTATTGCAGCAATGAGGCACATTATACCGTGGCATTTTGGTGTCTATTAGTAACCCTTATCCAACTGTTTATACTATCTATCGCCTTTGTCTATTCAGCTCTTTCCATTTGAGTGTATATGGTGAGGCTCCTAAAACTGCATTATCATATTATTAGGTATAGGAGGTTAAGTTACATATTATATTGCTATGTCTATTGCTCTACATTAGTACTACTATTGCTTACCCCGCACTTGCGTATTGCTCCAGAGATACCTGGGCACTTCCCAGCTCTAGAAGACTGAGCATTAGTTAAAGAATTTTTGCCTAATTACGCCCTGCTTAAACCTTCCTGTGTCATGCAGTTTAATGTTGAGTCTTTGTATGGATATTATAACAACTATGTGCAAGGGATAATTATCACCAACTATGTGTGTATGTGTATCTGAGTGTATAGCATAAACAATGTGTCATGCCCAGGTATGTTCTGTAGCCAACACTAGTCATTTAGACAGATGCACTCACCTCCTCTTATTGATGTAATGCATTAACCTGTTTACTATTAAGGCCTATGTTTTATGTGTACAGCTTCTATAAAGGTTCATGCTAGGTTCTGACAGCATGTATACTCCTCCCGCCTAAATAAAATAGCCAGCAGGGGTCTATTTATCACCCACTATTCTCAATATAACTAATCACCTAACTTTATAACTTGCAAAATTATCTTAGGCAATAGTATTATAGTTACTTATTAATGTCCCTTTAGCGAGATTTTGATGGCCCTTAATCTAGTTAGATTGCTGCAAACACATTATTTGGCTTCTGAGTTGCTGCGTGAAGTTTGGGACCTATTGCTTTCATTCAAGTTCCTGGTTTATCTGGAAGGTATAGCTATGCTTATTCACTTGATGTTAAAAGCTTCTGATATAAATCATATTGACTACATGGTAATGTTTACGAAGGAATGTGTAGTTACCATTATTTTAGTTATCTTATGCCTATGACACAGAGCTTTGTTATTTATGGTTGTCTTATGTCTATCTATGTTCTAGGTATTTTAAGTGATAGTTTTACCTCCCCCTTTATAGGGGAATTCTCTATACTCAATTCACTCATGTTCCCTACTAACAATAACATACCCCCTATGTAGAATTTATTGGTAGCACAGATTTTCTACCTATGCTGAGCTCCTCTCTTCCCTTTCCTGCCGGTACATGTTGCCTGCGGGTCATATCCCTATTCCTTTTTCCCACATCGCTTATAGCTAGCATTTCCCCAGGAGAGGAGCTCACCCAGAGGTCCCCCATACCCCATGCTTCCTAATGTCCCCCCTCTTGCATAACTATATTTTGGCCAAACCAACACACTACCTTGATCTTCTGTCTCATAGTTTACAAATCTTACTGGGATGACGGTGCTAAGCCATTTTAAGCCCTGATAACGCTTCCTTTCCACCTATTATCCCAGCACCCTTATAGGTACAGCTATACTATTAGAGGTGAAATTTGATTGCAATGTCTAACCTAGTCCGCACAATGATTTACCAGATATAATATTGTTTTGAAGGCCCTGGGACCCCTCCACTAGAATACTCCTAAGTGCCAATCGCGTACCTTAAGCTACTTACATTTATATAAAGCTCCGCCCTCCACCCTCCCACCGCCCACCCTATATTCATAGCGGTGCTTATCCGCTGAATCGCCCTCCCCCCCCCCTATATACCTCAGCCCAAGAGTGGCTGACACATATGCTAATTCTCCACAGGCTTATACCTTTGACTCAGATAGTCTATTGACTGTTTTCTATAATACTGTGGAGATCAATCGTTAATAGTACAACATAAAATGAAGTTATATTCCATCTCGCCTAAATCCTTGTCTATCTTCATATTCAGATTGGATATGTAATTATCTTGTTATTTGTGAATTTTGTCTTTTTCTTTTTCCTAATAATGTCAGTTTATAGACAATGTATTACTCACTTTGATGTAACACTGGCCTCAGGGTGAATCTTGTTTGTGAATTTATAACTTAACTTCAATAAAAAAATATTTAAAAAAAAAAAAAAAAATCATAAAAAAAAAAATGTCCATAAACACATAGATAAAATAATAAGTCAGGAGCAAAGTGATGTATGATCCAAATGTTCCCAGGAAGTCTTCAAATACAATTCCCCCGAGGATGTAAACTTACTTGAAGAACCCTCAATCCATATGAGGTAAGTAATGACGTAATCACCATTCAATCCCTCTGATTTCAGCAAGCCACTGCTTTCAGATGCACGTCTCCAATAACTCCTGAAGTATCCGTAGTTAGAAACTTTCAGACCACCTCTCCTCCAAATAAAGCTTCACAGATGCTCATAGAAAGCAAGGAGAAAGAGGGAACACTGATAGTGTAATACCGTTTATTTAAATAAATAAAAACACACACAGTGAACAGTTACTCACAATGGAGACCTCAATAAATGAGGTAAATTTCCATCAAAACATCCAAGAACAAAGGCATGTATTAAAATCAGCTGAGATCCAGTAAAATAGGCAGTCAGTAAGATCCTTACGCGTTTCAAAGGCCTGAGTGACTTTCGTCTGCCTTCTTCATCAGAGGTACTGATCTACTGACAAGCTGCCTGAGTTATATTCACACCTGGGGTGATTACGTCAGTGGGCGGTTTTACAAATATGCTAATGCTTTCAATGTAAACACAGCTTAAATTTACAATCCTAGTTGATACGGCCCAGTTCAGAAATGTATATTATACATGTAATTTGATCATTAGCATTACATACCACTAATAATGAGTAGCAGATGCACAGAGCGGTGTTGGATTGTTAAACACCGATCGCCGAGTATACAGGATGTTTCTTATCACTCATTACTATGTCATAGTGGGCGTGTAGCCTGAACGTTACTAACTGGGCTCTCCAGAATAAACTTTATTTGTCTTGCAATTTTGACACTGAGCGAGTGAACAGATTAACACTGCCAATGAGCTATACTATTAAGTATAGAATTGCTAAACTCTCAAAAGATACACTAATGTGTTTAAAGGGGACATAAGCAACATGTTTATATATATGCTATCACACACATTTAAAAAAAAAAAATATTTTTAAAATTATTGTGAGTTAAGAATACATATTATTAAAATACCAATATTAAAAGAATTTTATTTAATTTTATTTCTAATATTAATTTTTTTTTTATATAAAAATTAATTTATATAAAATAAATCACTATAGCAAACCTAAATAAATACATATAAAAACAGCTTATTTAATAGAACTAGTAAAAAATTAAAATCCCTATAGGGAAACTAAAAATGTATAGCTACAAATATTACTATCTAACCCATGTATTACTTAACCTAATAATAAGGTAAAAATAGGGGATATTAAGATAAATCTTCAAAATACTAAAAATGAGTTCTAAGAAATCCATAAGGGGGGACATTTAGAGAAATGCAACAATATCAATATCTTTATTTAGACCCTGTGGTACCATAGTGTTAAACAAATGGATCCAATAAGTCTCTTTTTGTCTTAGGAGGCGTTCCCTATCACCTCCTCTCTCAGGTAATTTTATATGTTCCAGAATAGTGCCACGTAGGCACTTCGGATCCTGGTCATGAACAATCCTATAATGTTCTGATAGGCTATGCGATTTCAGGCCCCCTTGATGTTGGTGATATGTTCATACATCCTTTTCTTAAAGGGACGGGTAGTACGGCCTATATACTGCAAATTACAGCTGTATTGTATCAAATATACAACATGGTCAGTTTTGCAGTTGCATAGAGATGAAATATCACATAATTTCCCATTTGATGTAGAGATAACCTGTTTCCTAGGTCTATTACCATTGTATGCATGGCCACAGGCACAACAGTTAAGCCTATTACATCTATATACCCCTTTAGCCCCACTACCACCAAGCCAAGATCTCTTAGGTTGTTTTTTCTTTAACTGGCTGGGAGCAAGCATATTCTTTAGATTCTGATTTTTTTCTAAAGATAAAACCTGGTCTTTTTTCCAAAACACTTTTCAGAACTTTATCCTTGTGGAGGATATGCCAGTGTCTATGGATAATTTCCTTAATTCCCATTGATCCCGCATTAAACGTGGAGATAAAATTTATACGTTTCACTCCCTTATTTGGTATGTTCTTAGGGCATTTCTTTCTACTCATATCCTTATTGGTTACCACCTCAGTTTGGTGCATATTTTTAACTTTCTTATATACAGCTTCAATATTTCTTGTTCCATATCCTTTTTCCTGAAATTTTTCTTTAAGCACGGTGGCTTCGGTTTCAAAATCCACCATACGTGAACAATTTCTTTTTATTCTAAGAAATTGCCCGTAAGGGATATTTTTATCCAACTTGGATAATGATTGCTGGAGGCGTGAATAAACCAATTACTATCTGTTGCTTTTGTAAACAATTTAGTTTCAATTTTTTCACCCTCATAAAATAAAATCAAATCTAGGAACTCAATTTCCAATTTACTATACTTTTCCATAAATTTGAGATTTATATCATTAAGTTTAATGAAATCCAAGAAATTGTTTAGAGGTTCCACCTCTCCCTTCCAGATGAATATAATATCATCTATAAAACGAGCCCAGGTTACTATGTAATCCTTAAAGGGATTGTTATTCCAAATGCATTGTTCCTCCCACATATACAGGTTAGCGTAGCTAGGGGCAAACTTAGTCCCCATAGCCGTTCCACTAACCTGTATATAGTACTCATTTTCAAAAAGAAAGTAATTTTGTTCAAGGATAAATTTGATTGAATCCAGAATGAACATTTGGTTCTTATCCGGGAGATTGGTGAGTTTCTTTAACCAATATTTTATCGCTTGTAAACCTAAGTCATGCGGTATGTTGGTATACAAAGCTGTCACGTCTGCTGTTACCCACATATAGTCTTCTTCCCACTTTATTGCGGTAAATTTATTAATTGTATCCAGAGTATCTCTAATATATGACTTCATTAGTGGAACCAAAGGTTGTAAAAAATGGTCCACATATTCCGATAAACATGATGTTAATGAGTTTATGCCCGCAACTATGGGTCTGCCGGGAGGGTTATCTTCGCTCTTATGTACTTTTGGAAGGTGGTAAAACACTGCTACCACAGGATTATTATTACTCAAAAATTTAAACTCATCCTCATTCAATACTCCATCATATTTGGCTGTATCAAGGAGATCATTATATTTCCTGACAAAAATGGTAGAAGGGTCTGTAGGGAGTTTTCTATATGTTATTGTATCGTTCAGGAGTCTCTTTGCTTCATTTATGTAATCCTTTCTGTTTTGGATTACCACTCCACCTCCCTTATCCGCCTCCCTTATGACAATATCTGTATCCTCTCTTAGTTTATTGTTCTCAATTTTATCATTTTTACTCATGTTATCTATCTTGATTTTGTAGTTTTTACAATAATCATATATATCTTGAGTAACTAAACTCTCAAATACTGGGATACAATTACCTTTGGAGTGTACCGGATAAAAAGAAGATGTTGGTCGCAAATTAGTGTTTCTACTAAATTCCAATACCTTCTCTGTTTGTTGTTCCATAGATAAAGCACCATCCCTATTTGAGTCTTCCTCTGTAAGCACTTTTTTGTCAGTGCTAGGAGGTAGTTCCTTTTGTTCTATTTTAATTTTCTCATAGTGCCTGGTGAGTGTGAGTTTACGAACAAATTTGTGTAAATCAATGAACAGAGTAAAAGCATTCGGGCCCTTGGTAGGGGCAAAGGACAATCCCTTTTTCAGGATATCCATTACATTATCACTAAATGTTTTATCAGAAAGATTAAATATTTTCACGCTATCTCCTATTGTATCCAATTCCTGTTTGTTTTTTGTTTTTTTAAGGAGTTTGTTGTGAATCTGTTTTCCTCCTCTGCATCCTCTATACTTCTTTTTATTTGTCTTTTTTTGGATTTTGTTTTCTCCATTGTGGAGTTGCATCCTTGTTTAATCTTAAATTTGGCGCATTTATTTTTGTGTGATGTCCTAAAAAAGTCTGACCATTATTATAGTTATCTCTTGTTTTATTTTTGTTTATATTTCCCTTGTTATTTCTATAGGAATTCTCATTTGATTGATATAGGGTACGTGAGGTTACAACATTCCCATGTTGTTGATCTTCGCTTCCCCTGTCATGTTGGTAATGACTTCTGTTATTGTGTGTATATGTATCTCTATAGGAATTACTCCTTGAGTTGGTATTATATTCTAATCTATTACTAAGGTTTCTACCATTTCTCCGTTCCTTAGCAGAAAGATCTCTGTCTCTCCATCCCCCACTATTTTTACCATATTGTGTACTTGTTTTTTTCTTTCCCCCCATCTTAGGGGCATGGTTAGTTGTGTTAGTCTCTGGATTTCTTTTCATGTTACTTCTAACATTCCCTTCACTGTCAAAATTGGGAGAATATAGATCTAACCATTCAATACTTTTATTTCTATTTTGGGGAGTATTAATCTGGTCATCCCAAACTTCAGGATAGGTGTTCTCTTTCTCATTTCCCCCTCATTATAGTCTCTCATAAATTTCCTTAATTTATTATTTTCTACTTTTGCCTCAAAGTTGACAATTTTTGCTTTATTGGAATCATCTAATTCCTTATAATATACGTCCCCTTTAAACACATTTAATCTGGTCCTAATATCATCTATTTCAGTTGTTAGGTTATCCAGTTTCTTTTGTCTATATCTAATTAAAATATTAGTCAGTTTGAAAGATGCCTCATCTAGGGCTGTGTCCCATTCAGTGAGTAATTCTACCTCTGATTGGTCCATGATTGAACTTTTTTCTAGTCTCAAACCTTTAGGTACTATTTGATATTTAATATACCTTTCTAAGTTGGTACAGTCATACCAATTCAACAGTTGTTTTCTAGTCAATTTATCTAATTTTTCAAAAAGATGTTTTGGATTTGTAATCCCCAAATTATCCATAAGTGTCTGAGATTCAGTACTGATAGACAGTTTTTTTATTTTATTTTTGGCATCAAAATAACCCCCATATTCTAAAACGGATGGTGTAGCCATATTATCCTAAAAATGAATACTAATCTCAGACACAGATGAATATAACTGGTATAAATATACAAACTATTATGTAGGAATTAAGAAGGATTCTCTAGTGCTGCTCTACCCAAAACAGAGAAAGAATATATCAAACAAGTAGAATCCTGTGATAAAATCACAGGAAGCTAAGGGTCTATAAGCGCTCCAGACAGGGACAATAGAATGTAATCCCTGATAAATAAAAGTAATAGAATATTATTTCTATAAATGCCACTAGCTGCTGCTATACCTAAAGGCAAAGAGGGACTCTCTAAATTCCCCCTTCTAAAATAAAAATCTAAAGAAAAGGAAAAGGTAAGCGCTGCAAAGCATAAAATATAAAAAATCTAATACCAGATAAATTAAATCAGATCAGAACAATAAAAAATGAAAATTAAAAAAAATCATAAAAACAAAAATGTCCATAAACACATAGATAAAATAATAAGTCAGGAGCAAAGTGATGTATGATCCAAATGTTGCCAGGAAGTCTTCAAATACAATTCCCCCAAGGATATAAACTTACTTGAAGAACCCTCAATCCATATGAGGTAAGTAATGACGTAATCACCATTCAATCCCTCTGATTTCAGCAAGCCACTGCTTTCAGATGCACGTCTCCAATAACTCCTGAAGTATCCGTAGTTAGAAACTTTCAGACCACCTCTCCTCCAAATAAAGCTTCACAGATGCTCATAGAAAGCAAGGAGAAAGAGGGAACACTGATAGTGTAATACCGTTTATTTAAATAAATAAAAACACACACAGTGAACAGTTACTCACAAAGGAGACCTCAATAAATGAGGTAAATTTCCATCAAAACATCCAAGAACAAAGGCATGTATTAAAATCAGCTGAGATCCAGTAAAATAGGCAGTCAGTAAGATCCTTACGCGTTTCAAAGGCCTGAGTGACTTTCGTCTGCCTTCTTCATCAGAGGTACTGATCTACTGACGATATTGGTATTTTAATAATATGTATTCTTAACTCACAATAATTTAAAAAAAAAAAAAAAAAAAATTAATGTGTGTGATAGCATATATATATATAAACATGTTGCTTATGTCCCCTTTAAACACATTAGTGTATCTTTTGAGAGTTTAGCAATTCTATACTTAATAGTATAGCGCATTGGCAGTGTTAATCTGTTCATTTGCTCAGTGTCAAAATTGCAAGACAAATAAAGTTTATTCTGGAGAGCCCAGTTAGTGACGTTCAGGCTACACGCCCACTATGACATAGTAATGAGTGAAAAGAAACATCCTGTATACTCAGCGATCGGTGTTTAACAATCCAACGCCGCTCTGTGCATCTGCTACTCATTATTAGTGGTATGTAATGCTAATTATCAAATTACATGTATAATATACATTTCTGAACTGGGCCGTATCAACTAGGATTGTAAGTTTAAGCTGTGCTTACATTGAAAGCATTAGCATATTTGTAAAACCGCCCACTGACGTAATCACTCCAGGTGTGAATATAATTCAGGCAGCTTGTCAGTAGATCAGTACCTCTGATGAAGAAGGCAGACGAAAGTCACTCAGGCCTTTGAAACGCGTAAGGATCTTACTGACTGCCTATTTTACTGGATCTCAGCTGATTTTAATACATGCCTTTGTTCTTGGATGTTTTGATGGAAATTTACTTCATTTATTGAGGTCTCCTTTGTGAGTAACTGTTCACTGTGTGTGTTTTTATTTATTTAAATAAACGGTATTACACTATCAGTGTTCCCTCTTCCTCCTTGCTTTCTATGAGCATCTGTGAAGCTTTATTTGGAGGAGAGGTGGTCTGAAAGTTTCTAACTACGGATACTTCAGGAGTTATTGGAGACGTGCATCTGAAAGCAGTGGCTTGCTGAAATCAGAGGGATTGAATGGTGATTACGTCATTACTTACCTCATATGGATTGAGGGTTCTTCAAGTAAGTTTACATCCTTGGAGGAATTGTATTTTAAGACTTCCTGGGAACATTTGGATCATACATCACTTTGCTCCTGACTTATTATTTTATCTATGTGTTTATGGACATTTTTGTTTTTATGATTTTTTTTAATTTTCATTGTTCTGATCTGATTTAATTTATCTGGTGTCTGAGATTAGTATTTGTTTTTAGGATAATATGGCTACACCATCCGTTTTAAAATATGGGGGTTATTTTGATGCCAAAAATAAAATAAAAAAACTGTCTATCAGTACTGAATCTCAGACACTTATGGATAATTTGGGGATTACAAATCCAAAACATCTTTTTGAAAAATTAGATAAATTGACTAGAAAACAACTGTTGAATTGGTATGACTGTACCAACCTAGAAAGGTATATTTTTATATATATATATATATATATATATATATACACTGTGTGCAGAATTATTAGGCAAATGAGTATTTTGACCACATCATCCTCTTTATGCATGTTGTCTTACTCCAAGCTGTATAGGCTCGAAAGCCTACTACCAATTAAGCATATTAGGTGATGTGCATCTCTGTAATGAGAAGGGGTGTGGTCTAATGAAATCAACACCCTATATCAGGTGTGCATAATTATTAGGCAACTTCCTTTCCTTTGGCAAAATGGGTCAAAAGAAGGACTTGACAGGCTCAGAAAAGTCAAAAATAGTGAGATATCTTGCAGAGGGATGCAGCACTCTTAAAATTGCAAAGCTTCTGAAGCGTGATCATCGAACAATCAAGCGTTTCATTCAAAATAGTCAACAGGGTCGCAAGAAGTGTGTGGAAAAACCAAGGCGCAAAATAACTGCCCATGAACTGAGAAAAGTCAAGCATGCAGCTGCCAAGATGCCACTTGCCACCAGTTTGGCCATATTTCAGAGCTGCAACATCACTGGAGTGCCCAAAAGCACAAGGTGTGCAATACTCAGAGACATGGCCAAGGTAAGAAAGGCTGAAAGACGACCACCACTGAACAAGACACACAAGCTGAAACGTCAAGACTGGGCCAAGAAATATCTCAAGACTGATTTTTCTAAGGTTTTATGGACTGATGAAATGAGAGTGAGTCTTGATGGGCCAGATGGATGGGCCCGTGGCTGGATTGGTAAAGGGCAGAGAGCTCCAGTCCGACTCAGACGCCAGCAAGGTGGAGGTGGAGTACTGGTTTGGGCTGGTATCATCAAAGATGAGCTCGTGGGGCCGTTTCGGGTTGAGGATGGAGTCAAGCTCAACTCCCAGTCCTACTGCCAGTTTCTGGAAGACACCTTCTTCAAGCAGTGGTACAGGAAGAAGTCTGCATCCTTCAAGAAAAACATGATTTTCATGCAGGACAATGCTCCATCACACGCGTCCAAGTACTCCACAGCGTGGCTGGCAAGAAAGGGTATAAAAGAAGAAAATCTAATGACATGGCCTCCTTGTTCACCTGATCTGAACCCCATTGAGAACCTTTGGTCCATCATCAAATGTGAGATTTACAAGGAGGGACAACAGTACACCTCACTGAACAGTGTCTGGGAGGCTGTGGTTGCTGCTGCACGCAATGTTGATGGTGAACAGATCAAAACACTGACAGAATCCATGGATGGCAGGCTTTTGAGTGTCCTTGCAAAGAAAGGTGGCTATATTGGTCACTGATTTGTTTTTGTTTTGTTTTTGAATGTCAGAAATGTATTTTTGTGAATGTTGAGATGTTAAATTGGTTTCACTGGTAAAAATAAATAATTGAAATGGGTATATATTTGTTTTTTGTTAAGTTGCCTAATAATTATGCACAGTAATAGTCACCTGCACACACAGATATCCCCCTAAAATAGCTATAACTAAAAACAAACTAAAAACTACTTCCAAAACTATTCAGCTTTGATATTAATGAGTTTTTTGGGTTCATTGAGAACATGGTTGTTGTTCAATAATAAAATTAATCCTCAAAAATACAACTTGCCTAATAATTCTGCACTCCCTGTATATATATGTATATATATATATATATATATATATATATATATATATATATGTATATATATATATATATATGTATGTATGTATATATATATATATATATATATATATATATATATATATATATATATAGTGCTTTTGGGCACTCCAGTGATGTTGCAGCTCTGAAATATGGCCAAACTGGTGGCAAGTGGCATCTTGGCAGCTGCACGCTTGACTTTTCTCAGTTCATGGGCAGTTATTTTGCGCCTTGGTTTTTCCACACGCTTCTTGCGACCCTGTTGACTATTTTGAATGAAACGCTTGATTGTTCGATGATCACGCTTCAATTTTAAGAGTGCTGCATCCCTCTGCAAAGATATCTCACTATTTTTGACTTTTCTGAGCCTGTCAAGTCCTTCTTTTGACCCATTTTGCCAAAGGAAAGGAAGTTGCCTAATAATTATGCACACCTGATATAGGGTGTTGATGTCATTAGACCACACCCCTTCTCATTACAGAGATGCACACCACCTAATATGCTTAATTGGTAGTAGGCTTTCGAGCCTATACAGCTTGGAGTAAGACAACATGCATAAAGAGGATGATGTGGTCAAAATACTAATTTTCCTAATAATTCTGCACTCCCTGTATATATATATATATATATATATATATATATATATATATATATATATATATATATATGTATATATATATATATATATATATATATATATATATATATATATATATATATGTATGTATACAGGGAGTGCAGAATTATTAGGCAAGTTGTATTTTTGAGGATTAATTTTATTATTGAACAACAACCATGTTCTCAATGAACCCAAAAAACTCATTAATATCAAAGCTGAATAGTTTTGGAAGTAGTTTTTAGTTTGTTTTTAGTTATAGCTATTTTAGGGGGATATCGGTTTGTGCAGGTGACTATTACTGTGCATAATTATTAGGCAACTTAACAAAAAACAAATATATACCCATTTCAATTATTTATTTTTACCAGTGAAACCAATATAACATCTCAACATTCACAAATATACATTTCTGACATTCAAAAACAAAACAAAAACAAATCAGTGACCAATATACCCACCTTTCTTTGCAAGGACACGCAGAAGCCTGCCATCCATGGATTCTGTCAGTGTTTTGATCTGTTCACCATCAACATTGCGTGCAGCAGCAACCACAGCCTCCCAGACACTGTTCGGAGAGGTGTACTGTTTTCCCTCCTTGTAAATCTCACATTTGATGATGGACCACAGGTTCTCAATGGGGTTTAGATCAGGTGAACAAGGAGGCCATGTCATTAGATTTTCTTCTTTTATACCCTTTCTTGCCAGCCACGCTGTGGAGTACTTGGACGCGTGTGATGGAGCATTGTCCTGCATGAAAATCATGTTTTTCTTGAAGGATGCAGACTTCTTCCTGTACCACTGCTTGAAGAAGGTGTCTTCCAGAAACTGGCAGTAGGACTGGGAGTTGAGCTTGACTCCATCCTCAACCCGAAAAGGTCCCACAAGCTCATCTTTGATGATACCAGCCCAAACCAGTACTCCACCTCCACCTTGCTGGCGTCTGAGTCGGACTAGAGCTCTCTGCCCTTTACCAATCCACCACGGGCCCATCCATCTGGCCCATCAAGACTCACTCTCATTTCATCAGTCCATAAAACCTTAGAAAAATCAGTCTTGAGATATTTCTTGGCCCAGTCTTGACGTTTCAGCTTGTGTGTCTTGTTCAGTGGTGGTCGTCTTTCAGCCTTTCTTACCTTGGCCATGTCTCTGAGTATTGCACACCTTGTGCTTTTGGGCACTCCAGTGATGTTGCAGCTCTGAAATATGGCCAAACTGGTGGCAAGTGGCATCTTGGCAGCTGCACGCTTGACTTTTCTCAGTTCATGGGCAGTTATTTTGCGCCTTGGTTTTATATATATATATTACAAATAAATAACATATTCACAACTACCTTAGGGTTTAGCACGCTAGCGATAAGTGTTGGGTTTTTTAACAGCTTGCTCTATTGAAGTCTATGGGGAGATGTTAACATGGTCAAGATATTCAAAGTCTGGAAGTTATTTATTCATTTATTTATTTATAAAATATTTTACCAGGAAGTATACATTGAGATTTCTCTCGTTTTCAAGTATGTCCTGGGTCCACAAAACATTGCATTGATACAATAGGGTACAATAAAATACTAAAACAATAATAATACACAATATATGCAAAATTTAACATAGATCAGGTAGGAAATATATAATCAACCATGACAGGTGCATTCTGTTTTGAGATATGTAGAGAGGGATCTCTTAAAGTCTTTTAGGCTTGGGGAAGGTTTGAAAGTGTGCGGGAGGTTGTTCCATAATTGTGGTGCTCTGCAGGAAAAGGAGAATCGAGCTGCTTTCTTTTTGTATTGCGGCAAGCTAAATAATGTGCTGGTACTGGATCAGAGGTTAAAGGAGGTGGGAATAGCCGGGGAGAGCTTTATGCTCAGGTAGGGTGGGAGCTTCCCAGAAAAGCTCTTAAACACAAAGCTAGAAAGATGGAGGGTGCGCTTGGATTCCAGCGACAGCCAGTTTAGTTCTTTTAGATTGTCACAATGGTGGATCCTGTAATTACACTGTAGCACAAAGCAGCAGAATGAGTTATACAATGTATTAAGTTTATTAAGGTAAGTTTGCGGTGCAGGTGCATATACTACATCCCCATAATCAATGATTGGTATCAGCATTTGCTGTACAATCTTTTCATTTACTATAGGGCTGAGGCAGGATTTGTTTCTGTACAGGGCACCTAGTTTTGGATAAAGTTTAGATGCAAGTTTTTCTATATAGATTGGGGTCTAACAACATACCCAAGTATTTGAAAAAGTGGACTGTGGTCAGTGTGCAATTTGATTTTGTTTTGATGCATAGATGGGAATTTTGTAGTTTGTGTAATTTAGGTCCTGTTCCAGAGATCATTGTGACAGTTTTGTCAGTGTTTAGGAAGAGTTTGTTTTTTTAGATCCACTTTTCTACCTCTGTGAACTGGTCTTGGAGCACTGCTTCAAGCTGCAGTACATCGGATTTGCTTGCTTAGATTACTGTGTCATCTGCGTACATGTGTACAGTTGAGGATTTGCAGACATTAGGCAGATCATTTATAAATAATATGAATAGTAGGGGGCCAAGAATGGAACCTTGGGGAGCACCACACGTGACTGGGAGAGGGTGGGAGTCACTGTCAGAAATGGAGACATATTGTGATCGATCTTATACATATGATCAATACCAGATTAGCGGATGATCACCAATACCTGATTTTTTTTGCTTGAGCAGTAGAATGTTGTGGTCTACTGTGTCAAAGGCCTTTGCAAAATCAAGGAAAATAGCTCCAGTTAGGTCTCCTTGTTCCATGCCAGTTTGGATAACATTGCAAACTATTTGGAGGGCAGTTGTAGTGTAGTGATTTGGGAGAAAACCTGATTGAACAGTGGTCAGATAGTTAGATTGTTGGTAATACTCACATAATTGTGTATGGACGCATTTTTCTAAGATTTTTGACAATACTGGGAGCAATGAAATTGGGCGATAGTTAGAATCCAAGGTTATCTCACCACTTTTATGGATAGGCACTACTCTTGCAGTCTTCCAAAGTTTGGGTATGTATCCAGACACCAAGGATTCGTTAATTCGGGTTGTGACAGGTTTAGCAATTGCCGGCGCTCTGAGCATTTTTAGATTATTAAGGTGTTTATTAATTACATCATTGTTAAAGGCATTTTCTACTTCTAAGGGAAGTTGCAGGGTTTGGTTGTCCACTTTGACAGTAGAGGGTTAGGAGTGGATTGGTGGAGTTTGCAAGTTATTTATGACTTTCTAAAACTTTCTAGGGTTTGATATGTTATTGCTCAGATTTTCACAGAAATATTAGGCCTTGGTCAATTTTGTTTATTTAGTGCATATATTTCACCATTGTCTATATACACAGTGATCGTTCATAGAGCCAGTGTGCTTGAACTTTGACCACAATGAATCCCGGAACTGGTACATTTGAATGAGGCCACTCCTCTCCCCTCCACCCTACCTCTCCCTGCCATCCTCACACTACACACACTCACACACTCACTCCCAGTTCAATCACACACAATCACAACCAAACACTCAGCCTATCACACTGTAAAATTGAAATAAAATGTGTGAGGTGTTAGAAAAAAAAAGTGTTGTGTATTTTGTATATGTATGTATGCAATATGTGTGCAATATGTAAAAATATTTGTAAGTGTACAAGCTTAACCAATCCAACAATGCGACCTAACTAACTCCTCTGTTTGCGCCTCTCTCTCTACTCTGTCTAATCCTCCTCTCCACTGTAGTGTGCTGTAGCTCAACGAACCATCCAAACACACTGAAGAAAATGGCGGCTGCGCATGGGTTTATGTATGACTTTTGAATAGCGTAATTACGTGGAACATTTTTAGATGTAGTCGCAGGTGATTTTTACGAGTGTTAGCCTAATTTGCATTAAACTACTCTTTATTGAGACTTTACGTGAACAAAATTCAGGCGTAAGTTACTTGTGACGAGAAAAATGTGTATTTGCGCACTTTTTGGAAGAACACCAGTTTGTCCTACTTACGCCACTTTAGCACCTGACGGCGCAGTATATGTAATACCCCGATGTGCAAGGTGAAATTACGGGCGGCGTGGGTTCCCTCGCTTGCGCCAAAAACTACGCCGTATATTGGATTAAAAGTATTAGGAAACTAGGCACAAAAATAATATTTAAAAAAGCTATACAATATGCGAGTGACTTTGAAATGTAATAAGTAGGAAGAATGATGACCTCTTCATCACTGTACATCTGTGTGATCTGTGTTCCACTAGCATATAACAAACCTTAATATTGTAAAGTTCTTGTTAACATATAATTTCTTTTTGAATTTAAAAGGCACATTTGTACGGGTTTATCTTAATACCCTGATTTATTAGCAATACAATCATACTTGCATACCAATGTTTCAGTTTGTTTAAGGCACACGTGCTCTGTATGAATATAAATTTAATCAGATTCAGTCACTTTTTTATATGATTAGGCTGACAATGTCTGATTGCCTCCCTTCTTATTCTGATCTTCTTGCATAGATGCCTTCCTGTATCAGGTCACATTGTTTTTCTCTTGAAATACATTTATATCACTATGAACTAGATGTATTATAATATCCATTAATATAATAAAGCAGCCCAACTGTAGCTATTTTTTTCCTGCCATGTTAGGTGGGCTTGATTTAGCTAATTTCCTCATTACTGGATAAACAATATGAAACTGATGGATGACTTGCATTCTTTTTAAACAAATAACCAAAAATAATACACGCATTGCTGAGCAGAATTTATGAAGTACCTCTGTCGGTGAATGAAGAGAAAATGATCAAGCTTACTTTAGTTCTTGACATAGAGCATTATTCACTTTTATGAGGCGAAAATGAGAAGCTGGATATCCTGACTTTTCCATTTTCAGCTGTGAAGTAGGCGTCTCTTCTCACCTTGATTCAGAAACATTTACAGTAACCTACTGTCAAAGCAGCAAGAGACTTTAATTATGCTTCAAGCTTTCAGGACATTGTCTATCCTCTACAGCTTTTAAGCAAAATATACCAAGAAAAGCAAATACCATGTTTCTTTGTTAGCATATTGGTTGTTGCCCTATATGAATAGCAGTTAATCAAAACCAATTTAACAATTTAGCGTCAGTATGTCAAAGGTTTTGCAATATAAATAAAGATTTTTTTTTTGATGAGTAAAAAAACACAGCAGACTATGCTAGTGTATTAATAACAGTAATAATAAATAAAACAATTATGTTTAAGGGCTAACTGAAAATAAAGAAAAGATATTTGACGAAATGTATTTCTATTTTAGTATATCATTATTTTATATTAATCTTTAATTTTATACTGCCATTGTTTCATTGTTATAATTGTTATTTTTGTGCTTGTTGGTTTATTATATGGGCATACAGTACATGATAACAAATTATTGGACTATAGCCCTTCAAGCTTTTTCATTCTTTTATTATTATAATTATTATTATTATAATACTTTATTTATGAAGCACCAACATATTCTGCAGTGCTGTTCAATGGTGCAATGCATGTAAATAAAACAATTATATAAAACTTATAAGAGATAAGATAACATTTGACAAACACATACAGAAGGAATTGAGGGTCCTGTTCCCGTGGGAACTTACAATCTAGAAGAGTAGGAGGTTGAGAACCAGGAGGTTAGAGTGAGAACGATGTTAATACAGTTAGATAAGGGGAAATATTAGGTAAGTTGAATTAATTAATTACTGAGTTGGGTGGTAGGCTTCTCTGAACAATAATGTTTTCAGTGAGCATTGTAAAGAAGAAAGATTAGGGGAAACTCTGACAGCACGTGGGAGAGCTTCCAGGGAGTAGGTGCTGCACAATAGAAATATTGTAGTCTAGCATGGGAAGAGTTGCAAGGAGCAGGTCATTGTTGGATTTTAGTGGGCGGGCTGGAGTGTATTTGTTGATTAGAGAGAATAGGTAGTGGGGAGTGGCATTAAATGTTTTCAAAACCTTGATGATGAAAATATTTTTCAATCCATTAAAATATTCCTAGAAACAGTTTCACTGTCATGAATGAATACGTTAAAAACATTAATTTCATGATCTAAGAACAATGATATTAAAATTAAAAAAATGTTTTAACATACATATGTTTATTACATTTTTAATGTATATAAAGTGACTAACACCATGGGGTCGATCCGATAAAAATCGTCGCCCGCAAAAGCCGGCGACGCCAATATTTGCGCGGGTTTGGTATCACACATACGGCGTAACCTAGAAGTTACGCGCGTATATTTCTGCCGTCGCCCGTAGTTTTTTGGGCTATAGGCAGGTATACCAAACCCGCGCAGTTTGGTATCCAATATGCAGCGTAAGGACTTACGTGGCGAAAATGGAGAAAACTTACTCCATTTTCACCTCCCCACAAAAAGCAGCCGTAAGAAGCCTTACGCTGACTATTGGAGACCCGTAACTTCCTAAACTGGCTGCTAAAATAAACCTAACACCTAACGCATGCGCAATGTCTATCTCCCTGTCAACCGCGATCTGCTAAAATAAACCTAACACCTAACGCATGTGCAATGTCTATCTACCTGTCAACCGCGATCCCCCCCCCCGAAATCCCTAATAAAGTTATTAACCCCTAAACCGCCGCTCCCGGACCCCGCCGCCATCTACATAAACTAACCCCCTACTGTGAGCCCCTAAAACCGCCGCCATCTACCTTATCTATCCCCTAATCTGACCCCTTACACCGCCGCCACCTATATAAAAATTATTAACCCCTAATCTAATCCCCCTATACCGCCGCCAGCTATATTAATATTATTAACCCCTAATGTAAGCCCCTTACACCGCCGCCATCTCTATTAAAATGATTAACCCCTAATTTTATCTACCTACCCCGCCGCCAGCTATATTATCTATATTAACCCTAAGTATATTATAGTTAATATAGGTATTACATTATATATATTAACTATATTAACCCTAATTATATTAGGGTTAATATAGTTAATATAGTTACTATAGTATTTATATTAACTATATTAACTCTATCTAACCCTAACACCCCTAACTAAATTTATATTAAATTAATCTAATTCATTTATAAACTAAAATATTCCTATTTAAATCTAAATACTTACCTATAAAATAAACCCTAAGATAGCTACAATATAATTAATAATTACATTGTAGCTATGTTAGGGTTAATATTTATTTTACAGGTAAATTGTTAATTATTTTAACTAGGTATAATAGATATTAAATAGTTATTAACTATTTAATATCTACCTAGTTAAAATAATTACCCAATTACCTGTAAAATAAATCCTAACCTAAGTTACAAATACACCTATACTATCAATAAATTTAATAAACTACAAACATCTATCTAAAAATACAATTAAATTAACTAAACTAAATTACAAAAAAAAACACTAAATTACAAAAAATAAAAAAAAGATTACAAGATTTTTAAGCTAATTACACCTATTCTAAGCCCCCTAATAAAATAATAAACCCCCAAAATAAAAAAAATTCCCTGCCCTATTCTAAATTAAACAAATTTCAAAGCTCTTTACCTTACCAGCCCTTAAAAGGGCCTTTTGTGGGGCATGCCCCAAAGAATTCAGCTCTTTTGCATACAAATACAATCCCCCCCCCCCATTACAACCCACCACCCACATACCCCTATTCTAAAACCACCCAAACCCCCCTTAAAAAAGCCTAACACTACCCCCCTGAAGATCTCCCTACCTTGTCTTCACCACACCGGGCCGAACTCCTGATCCGATCCGGGCGATGTCTTCCTCCAAGCGGCAAAGAAGAATTCTTCCTCCGGCGATGTCTTCCTCCAAGCGGCAAAGAAGAATTCTTCCTCCGGCGACGTCTTCCTCCAAGCGGCAGCAAAGTCTTCATTCGTCCGGCGGCATCTTCAATCTTCTTTCTTCGCTCCGCCGCCGCGGAGCATCCATCCCGGCCGACTACTGTACTACGAATGAGGTACCTTTAAATGACGTCATCCAAGATGGCGTCCGCCGAATTCCGATTAGCTGATAGGATTCTATCAGCCAATCGGAATTAAGTTAGAAAAATCTGATTGGCTGATTGAATCAGCCAATTAGATTCAAGTTCAATCCGATTGGCTGATCCGAACAGCCAATCAGATTGAGCTCGCATTCTATTGGCTGATCGGAACAGCCAATAGAATGCGAGCTCAATCTGATTGGCTGATTGGATCAGCCAATCAGATTGAACTTGAATCTGATTGGCTGATTCAATCAGCCAATCAGATTTTTCTAACTTAATTCCGATTGGCTGATAGAATCCTATCAGCCAATCGGAATTCGGCGGACGCCATCTTGGATGACGTCATTTAAAGGTACCTCATTCGTAGTACAGCAGTCGGCCGGGATGGATGCTCCGCGGCGGCGGAGCGAAGAAAGAAGATTGAAGATGCCGCCGGAAGAATGAAGACTTTGCTGCCGCTTGGAGGAAGACGTCGCCGGAGGAAGAATTCTTCTTTGCCGCTTGGAGGAAGACATCGCCGGAGGAAGAATTCTTCTTTGCCGCTTGGAGGAAGACATCGCCCGGATCGGATCAGGAGTTCGGCCCGGTGTGGTGAAGACAAGGTAGGGAGATCTTCAGGGGGGTAGTGTTAGGCTTTTTTAAGGGGGGTTTGGGTGGTTTTAGAATAGGGGTATGTGGGTGGTGGGTTGTAATGGGGGGGGGATTGTATTTGTATGCAAAAGAGCTGAATTCTTTGGGGCATGCCCCACAAAAGGCCCTTTTAAGGGCTGGTAAGGTAAAGAGCTTTGAAATTTGTTTAATTTAGAATAGGGCAGGGAATTTTTTTTATTTTGGGGGTTTATTATTTTATTAGGGGGCTTAGAATAGGTGTAATTAGCTTAAAAATCTTGTAATCTTTTTTTTATTTTTTGTAATTTAGTGTTTGTTTGTTTTTGTAATTTAGTTTAGTTAATTTAATTGTATTTTTAGATAGATGTTTGTAGTTTATTAAATTTATTGATAGTGTAGGTGTATTTGTAACTTAGGTTAGGATTTATTTTACAGGTAATTGGGTAATTATTTTAACTAGGTAGATATTAAATAGTTAATAACTATTTAATATCTATTATACCTAGTTAAAATAATTAACAATTTACCTGTAAAATAAATATTAACCCTAACATAGCTACAATGTAATTATTAATTATATTGTAGCTATCTTAGGGTTTATTTTATAGGTAAGTATTTAGATTTAAATAGGAATATTTTAGTTTATAAATGAATTAGATTAATTTAATATAAATTTAGTTAGGGGTGTTAGGGTTAGATAGAGTTAATATAGTTAATATAAATACTATAGTAACTATATTAACCCTAATATAATTAGGGTTAATATAGTTAATATATATAATGTAATACCTATATTAACTATAATATACTTAGGGTTAATATAGATAATATAGCTGGCGGCGGGGTAGGTAGATTAAATTAGGGGTTAATCATTTTAATAGAGATGGCGGCGGTGTAAGGGGCTTACATTAGGGGTTAATAATTTTAATATAGATGGCGGCGGTGTTAGGGGCTCACTTTAGGGGGTTATAGATATAATATAGCTGGCGGCGGGGTACGGGAGCGGCGGTTTAGGGGTTAATAACTTTATTAGGTTGCGGCGGGGTACGGGAGCGGCGGTTTAGGGGTTAATAGCTTTTTTATTGTTAGGATAGTGAGGGGGGATAGCGGATAGAGGGTTAGACGTGTCGGGCTATGTTAGGGAGGCGTGTTAGACTTGTCGGGCTATGTTAGGGAGGCGTGTTAGACAGTGCGGGTGTTTTAGACTTTAGTCAGGTTTTATAGGCGCCGGCAGTTTCTAACGTGGCGCAAGTCACTGGCGACGCCAGAAATTTGTACTTGCGCAGATTTCTGGACATCGCTGGTTTGTCAGACTTACGGCACGTTAGCATCTGACGGCGACTTACATGGGATAGCTCGAGTTGCGAGCTGAAACTGCGGGCGACGCCGGTTCCCTCGCTTGCGCCGCAAACTGCGATCTATATCGGATCGCGCCCCATGTATTTTTTTTAAAAAAAGCACCACCATGTAAGATTGCAGGATGATATATTTTTGTGTTATAAATAGCAGTAAGCTTCAATAAACCTTGTAACATTAAATCAGTGGTTTTCAACCATTGTCCTGTTGCACATTGGTATCGGTATGTTGCTACCAAGCCTGCAGTTAACCACCCCACCACCTTGTTAAAGATGTTAGCAGTGGCCTATTCTGGCTGCTTACATTAAAATAAAAGGTTCATGATTCAGATAGAGCAAGTCATTTTAAGAATCTTTTAATTTCTCCTCTGCTATCAAATGAACATTGATGTTCTTGTATCCTTTGTCAAAAAGTATATGTACATATCTTAAACAGCAGCAATGGTCCACTGGTAGCTAGCTGGGAGACGGGTTTCTCAAGTGATCACAATACTATATTGTTTGTTAAAAACCTTCAACCCCAAAAGATTGTTTAGCTGAAAAGCTTCCAAAAAGGACGTTTTGTGTGTAAAGTAGCTCTTTTTGAAATAGAAACTGACAGGTCTCCTGAAACTTGCACATACAATAGCACATTCAAAACTTTTAAGGTTAATGTACTGCTATATTCATGTAAAACCCTTTGTTTACTTGTTTGCATTTGTGACATTCACATATTCTCATCACAAGACTCTCAACACTCATATGAATGCCATAAGTATCTTGGCATGAGGGTTATACTTCTATAGTGATGGAGGCATATCCCCAATAAATACCTGGTCACAATGGTGCAATATCATTTAATGGTCTTTAAGGAAGTTAAAAAGTAGCAAGGCAGCAGGGTCATGATTATCAGTTTAAACAATGTTAACAGTTAAATTAGATATTATAACTGTTTTGCATAGAAACTCATAGAGGCCACTTCGTTTTCAGTTCACTCCAAAATGGAAATGGTCCTTAAACAATAGAAGTAAATAGTTGCAAAGTGACCATATAGGGATAGAAAAAGAGTGCCAAGTCTGCCCATCCTGCTAACCTAAAAGAAGCATTTAGATGAGTTAGCAGTGGTGTGGATGGGAACAGATATAGTTAACCATAAAAGTTATGACTACATGATCTCCTTTAAAAACACAATTTTAATAACATCAGTACTGTTAGAGACAATCGTGACAGTACGAATGAGACTTAATATCAAATATTAAAATTAAATATAAAAACACATTTGTAGATATTGGTGTCCTGAAATTAATTTTCCTACAGAGCCCCTTAGCTTATCATGTAGTCAACACTTATACATATGCAAATGTGTGCTGTCTTCTCTCTATAAAGCCTTTCCAATAGGGATGAAAGGAGCTTTAATGAATCTATACAATGTATGTTTATAAACCTTTAAAATTATGCCCAAAAAAATGTTAATGAAAGGGAATAATTAATTTTGCCTGTGATCTAATTTAATTTTCTTTAGGGTTTTCATCCACCATCCTTCTTTTCCACAAACAAAAACCCAGCACTAATTGGAGATAAAGAAATATAATAAAACAACATTTAACAACTTTGTAATGTATTCTTCCATTTCAGTTTGAGATAAAGGGTAAAGACAAAGTATGTGCTTCCAGGAACCATAGATCCAGGCAGTATTTCAGCTTGGTAATCACAGGGTCTGTGCAGTAATAACATGTATGCCTTATTTTTGGAAAAGAAAATCTCATTATATGGAAGGTATTAATATGTCTTTTGGTTAAATCTGACTTCCTAACATAGATAAGCCATGGGAAGTGTAGGTGACAGGGTCATTTCAGAAATGTAGACAGGTTTGATTCATGAATCCTTGTTGCATCATTTTTTTTCAGAATAGGAGATTTAGGAGTTAAATAGTGGCTTCAAGGACCAGTCTAGGAAACAGGTTGATTTCTAACAGCAGCAGAACAGAGGTTTGTGTGACCCGCGTGTAGACTTTAAACATTTCTTTCAACTGGTTTATCTTTGTAACCAAGTTCAATAGATAAGAAGGTTGATCTTCTAAAAGCTTTCCCTAATGGGCCACGGCCTGAGCAACTTTAATAAAGGTTAATTGTGGCCCATTTACACTATCGCCATGTAGTTAACGTTGGTACTCAGAAACAGAGAATTGTTAGCATAGAAGCTATCCCAATGCACTGGATGGAACCCTGGACATGATCCAATTATTGTTGCTAGAGATCTAGGTACCTAGGCAAAGTCATATAGTCAATTGGCAGGTAAAACAGGAACACACATACAGTGTGGTCAAGTTCAGAATTTGTTTTGCATGACCCGACGCCAAAAATAACATAACGCATATCAAAACTATCGTGAAAATGTGAAATATCAGAAAAAACAAGCATTTCCTAAAAACCCATCAGTGGTATAAGACCTTTGGGTTGTGCATTGTTCTCCTTGGTGGTAGCTTCCCTATGTACTTTATAAGTGAGAGTCCCCGGCTTATAATTTATAATTTCCCTGTTTAACTGGAGTATAAATAATATCTGTAGACATACATTCTGAATGATGTTGAGGTACAATTTTCAGATTTATCTAAATATTAATTTGGTAATAACCCAGGTGGAACACTTTTTAATGATGTACTTGCCTTTGATGAAATCTGATGGGTCATTTTTACAGATTACTTGGATGGGTGTCAGGGAACCAAGAAACCAGACGGAAACGGAAAGTTAAAAAAATAAATTGATTTTATTGAAAATAACATTAAACAAAATAATAAACATTAATATTAAAATCCAGGACTTAGTGGGTACCAAGCCAGATGTAGTCAGCCGAGCCGGTTCAGAGAACGCAGAGAGCAGGAACAATAGCAGGAGTCAGGAACCAGGAAACCAGTTAGCAAAAGCCAGGGTCATACACGGAGAATAGAAACAAATACAGGTCTGGATTCACACAAGGGTGAAAACAGAGTAGACTGGGTGATGGTTATATAGTAAACTGACATTACATCATCCCTGAGAGACAGGAGGTTGCCAGAAGTTGCCAGTAGTTGCAGAGTGATGATGTTCACAAGTTTTCCCATAAGAGGGCATGTGAGAGGAACACATAGTGTCAGAAACGCTGCAAGAGAAGCCAGAAACAGGCCTGCACTCCAAGTGAAACAAGGAAGGGAGAGCAACCCTGGCAATGGGATACAGAATGCTTTATCTGCAAAGTATGTGTCTGTAAAGCAAATTTAACATCATTATTTCTAGTTTTTACCTTTGAAAAATGTGTTAAAAGGGATACTTGTATAATATTTTTCTGTTTTATGCACCAAGCATTTCAGATAGATGATGCATCCTCAGTATCCACACCAACTTTTAACCATATGCTAACCATCTTGGATATAAAGTTCTGTAACATTTCTTAATACCTCTTGAAGACTTCTACAGAACAACTACCACCTGTTGCCTTGTAGTGCTTTTTTGCACCACTTCTCCACATACTAGAAAAAAAGTATGCGTTCTTCAAATATTAAATATAATAAAAAGCTGATGCTTGTTACTTATATTTTACATTCCTATTTTCTTCACATAGGCCTAGATTTGGAGTTCGGCGGTAAAAGGGCTGTTAACGCTCCGCGGGTTTTTTTCTGGCCGCACCATAAATTTAACTCTGGTATCGAGAGTTCAAACAAATGCTGCGTTAGGCTCCAAAAAAGGAGCGTAGAGCATTTTTACCGCAAATGCAACTCTCGATACCAGAGTTGCTTACGGACGCGGCCGGCCTCAAAAACGTGCTCGTGCACGATTCTCCCATAGGAAACAATGGGGCTGTTTGAGCTGAAAAAAAACCTAACACCTGCAAAAAAGCAGCGTTCAGCTCCTAACGCAGCCCCATTGTTTCCTATGGGGAAACACTTCCTACGTCTGCACCTAACACTCTAACATGTACCCCGAGTCTAAAGACCCCTAACCTTACACTTATTAACCCCTAATCTGCCGCCCCCGCTATCGCTGACCCCTGCATATTTTTTTAAACCCCTAATCTGCCGCTCCGTAAACCGCCGCAACCTACGTTATCCCTATGTACCCCTAATCTGCTGCCCTAACATCGCCGACCCCTATATTATATTTATTAACCCCTAATCTGCCCCCCTCAACGTCGCCGGCACCTGCCTACACTTATTAACCCCTAATCTGCCGAGCGGACCTGAGCGCTACTATAATAAAGTTATTAACCCCTAATCCGCCTCACTAACCCTATCATAAATAGTATTAACCCCTAATCTGCCCTCCCTAACATCGCCGACACCTAACTTCAATTATTAACCCCTAATCTGCCGACCGGAGCTCACCGCTATTCTAATAAATGTATTAACCCCTAAAGCTAAGTCTAACCCTAACACTAACACCCCCCTAAGTTAAATATAATTTTTATCTAACGAAATAAATTAACTCTTATTAAATAAATTATTCCTATTTAAAGCTAAATACTTACCTGTAAAATACATCCTAATATAGCTACAATATAAATTATAATTATATTATAGCTATTTTAGGATTAATATTTATTTTACAGGCAACTTTGTAATTATTTTAACCAGGTACAATAGCTATTAAATAGTTAAGAACTATTTAATAGTTACCTAGTTAAAATAATAACAAAATTACCTGTAAAATAAGTCCTAACCTAAGATATAATTAAACCTAACACTACCCTATCAATAAAATAATTAAATAAACTACCTACAATTACCTACAATTAACCTAACACTACACTATCAATAAATTAATTAAACACAATTCCTACAAATAAATACAATTAAATAAACTAGCTAAAGTACAAAAAATAAAAAAGATCTAAGTTACAGAAAATAAAAAAATATTTACAAACATAATAAAAATATTACAACAATTTTAAACTAATTACACCTACTCTAAGCCCCCTAATAAAATAACAAAGCCCCCCAAAATAAAAAATTCCCTACCCTATTCTAAATTAAAAAAAGTTACAAGCTCTTTTACCTTACCAGCCCTGAACAGGGCCCTTTGCGGGGCATGCCCCAAGAATTTCAGCTCTTTTGCCTGTAAAAGAATAAATACAATACCCCCCCCCAACATTACAACCCACCACCCACATACCCCTAATCTAACCCAAACCCCCCTTAAATAAACCTAACACTAAGCCCCTGAAGATCTTCCTACCTTGTCTTCACCATCCAGGTTCACCGATCCGTCCTGAAGAGCTCCTCCGATGTCCTGATCCAAGCCCAAGCGGGGGCTGAAGAGGTCCATGATCCGGTCAAAGTCTTCATCCAAGCGGGGCAGAAGAGGATCTTCCATCCGATTGAAGTCATCATCCAGGCGGCATCTTCGATCTTCTTCCATCCGGAGCGAAGCGGCAGGATCCTGAAGACATCCAGCGCGGAACATCCATCCGGACCGACGACTGAACGACGAATGACTGTTCCTTTAAGGGACGTCATCCAAGATGGCGTCCCTCGAATTCCGATTGGCTGATAGGATTCTATCAGCCAATCGGAATTAAGGTAGGAATTTTCTGATTGGCTGATGGAATCAGCCAATCAGAATCTAGTTCAATCCGATTGGCCGATCCAATCAGCCAATCAGATTGAGCTCGCATTCTATTGGCTGATCGAAACAGCCAATAGAATGCGAGCTCAATCTGATTGGCTGATTGGATCAGCCAATCGGATTGAACTTGATTCTGATTGGCTGATTCCATCAGCCAATCAGAAAATTCCTACCTTAATTCCGATTGGCTGATAGAATCCTATCAGCCAATCGGAATTCGAGGGACGCCATCTTGGATGACGTCCCTTAAAGGAACAGTCATTCGTCGTTCAGTCGTCGGTCCGGATGGATGTTCAGCGCTGGATGTCTTCAGGATCCTGCCGCTTCGCTCCGGATGGAAGAAGATCGAAGATGTCGCCTGGATGATGACTTCAATCGGATGGAAGATCCTCTTCTGCCCCGCTTGGATGAAGACTTTGACCGGATCATGGACCTCTTCAGCCCCCGCTTGGGCTTGGATCAGGACATCGGAGGAGCTCTTCAGGACGGATCGGTGAACCTGGATGGTGAAGACAAGGTAGGAAGATCTTCAGGGGCTTAGTGTTAGGTTTATTTAAGGGGGGTTTGGGTTAGATTAGGGGTATGTGGGTGGTGGGTTGTAATGTTGGGGGGGGGGGGGGTATTGTATTTATTCTTTTACAGGCAAAAGAGCTGAAATTCTTGGGGCATGCCCCGCAAAGGGCCCTGTTCAGGGCTGGTAAGGTAAAAGAGCTTGTAACTTTTTTAATTTAGAATAGGGTAGGGAATTTTTTATTTTGGGGGGCTTTGTTATTTTATTAGGGGGCTTAGAGTAGGTGTAATTAGTTTAAAATTGTTGTAATATTTTTATTATGTTTGTAAATATTTTTTTATTTTCTGTAACTTAGATCTTTTTTATTTTTTGTACTTTAGCTAGTTTATTTAATTGTATTTATTTGTAGGAATTGTGTTTAATTAATTTATTGATAGTGTAGTGTTAGGTTAATTGTAGGTAATTGTAGGTAGTTTATTTAATTATTTTATTGATAGGGTAGTGTTAGGTTTAATTATATCTTAGGTTAGGACTTATTTTACAGGTAATTTTGTTATTATTTTAACTAGGTAACTATTAAATAGTTCTTAACTATTTAATAGCTATTGTACCTGGTTAAAATAATTACAAAGTTACCTGTAAAATAAATATTAATCCTAAAATAGCTATAATATAATTATAATTTATATTGTAGCTATATTAGGGTTTATTTTACAGGTAAGTATTTAGCTTTAAATAGGAATAATTTATTTAATAAGAGTTAATTTATTTCGTTAGATAAAAATTATATTTAACTTAGGGGGGTGTTAGTGTTAGGGTTAGACTTAGCTTTAGGGGTTAATACATTTATTAGAATAGCGGTGAGCTCCGGTCGGCAGATTAGGGGTTAATAATTGAAGTTAGGTGTCGGCGATGTTAGGGAGGGCAGATTAGGGGTTAATACTATTTATTATAGGGTTAGTGAGGCGGATTAGGGGTTAATAACTTTATTATAGTAGCGCTCAGGTCCGCTCGGCAGATTAGGGGTTAATAAGTGTAGGCAGGTGTCGGCGACGTTGAGGGGGGCAGATTAGGGGTTAATAAATATAATATAGGGGTCGGCGGTGTTAGGGGTAGCAGATTAGGGGTACATAGGGATAACGTAGGTGGCGGCGATTTGCGGTCGGAAGATTAGGGGTTAATTATTTTAAGTAGCTTGCGGCGACGTTGTGGGGGGCAAGTTAGGGGTTAAGAAATATAATATAGGGGTCGGCGGGGTTAGGGGCAGCAGATTAGGGGTACATAAGTATAACGTAGGTGGCGGTCGGCAGATTAGGGGTTAAAAATTTTAATCGAGTGGCGGCGATGTGGGGGGACCTCGGTTTAGGGGTACATAGGTAGTTTATGGGTGTTAGTGTACTTTAGAGTACAGTAGTTAAGAGCTTTATAAACCGGCGTTAGCCAGAAAGCTCTTAACTACTGCTATTTTCAGGCGGCTGGAGTTTTGTCGTTAGAGCTCTAACGCTCACTGCAGAATCGACTCTAAATACCAGCGTTAGAAAAATCCCATTGAAAAGATAGGCTACGCAAATGGCGTAGGGGGATCTGCGGTATGGAAAAGTCGCGGCTGAAAAGTGAGCGTTAGACCCTTTAATCACTGACTCCAAATACCAGCGGGCACCCAAAACCAGCGTTAGGAGCCTCTAACGCTGGTTTTGACGGCTACCGCCGAACTCCAAATCTAGGCCATAGAAAATAATGTAATTTTTATTAGTAAATTATATATATTTCTTTCTATATATGATACTGTTAAAGGGACATTGAACCCAATTTTTTTCTTCCGTGATTCATGCAATTTTAAGCAACTTTCTAATTTACTCCTATTATCAATTTTTCTTTGTTCTCGTGGTATCTTTATTTGAAATGCAAGAATGTAAGTTTAGATGCCGGACCATTTTTGGTGAACAACCTGGGTTGTTCTTGCTGATTGCTGGATAAATGCATCCACCAATAAAAAAGTGCTGTCCAGAGTCCTGAAACAAAAAAGCCTTCTTTTTCAAATAAAGTTAGCAAAAGAACGAATAAAAATTCATAATAGGAGTAAACTACAAAGTTGCTTAAAGGGACACTGTACCCAAAAAATTTCTTTTGTGATTCAGATTGGGCATGAAATTTTAAGCAACTTACTAATTTACTCCTATTATCAAATTTTCTTCATTCTCTTAGTATCTTTATTTGAAATGCAAGAATGTAAGTTTAGATGCCGGCCCATTTTTGGTGAACAACCACTAAAATTCATCCACCAATAAAAAAGTATTGTCCAGAGTACTGAAACCAAAAAAAAGCTTAGATGCCTTCTTTTTCAAATAATGATAGCAAGAGAACGAAGAAAATTTGATAATAGGAGTAAATTAGAAAGTTGCTTAAAATTGCATGCTCTTTCTGAATTACAAAAGAAAATATTTGGGTACAGTGTCCTTTTAAAATAGCATGCTCTATCTGAAAAAATTGGGTTCAGTGTCCCTTTAATGTAAAGTAGATATCTATACATATAAATCTATAGGAATAGATATATAGGTATATATATTTTTATATATAGAAATATGTATTTACAATAAAAAAAAACATTGTTCTGTATGTGAAGAACATTGGAATGTGAAATATGTGCAGTAAATATACAGTAAAACACATAGATAATTAAATATATGTACACACATCTACACACACATATATATATGTATATAAATACATACATATACACACATACACATATTTAGACATGTCTATGTATGTATATGTACCGTATATACGTTAAAACCATTTGAAACCATCTTTGAGCCCTTATAAAAAAAATGTATTAATTTTTAAAAGATTTTTTACTAGTGTTTATATGAGTATATGTGTACTTTTAAGTGTATTTTCCTCAAGCGAACACACTTACTTTCAACTTGTAATACGTGCTCTATTTCCATCACGTGCAAAAAGCAGAAAAAGAATGATATCGCTTGTACTCCACTTGTAATCTAGTCCAAAATGTTTTCACATGACACATGCTTTTAGAAGGAGATGTAAGGCTAAGCATTACTGAATTATAAAATTTTGGAAACGTTATTTGCAAAAATTTCTAGCCTATGTCTTAAACATCATCAGACATCATTAGAAGTTAAAGGAAGTTCAGGCAGTAATGAGACTAAAAGAAAGGTAACTGGTACAGCGTTCTCACTCACACTGGCCTTGCCAAATATGCTGTGTTAATGCCTTAATTGATAACATCCCAGCTGTTCTTCATTGCTTCTCAGAGGGAAAATCCACTACTGCAACTGGTCTGTTGGCAAAGCTGCACAAATGATTTGGTATCTGTTTTTGTTTTGCTGTCTGCTCAGTACAACTGAAGGCTTTCATAAATTACTCAACACAAATAATCTGGATTTGCTTCTATGCAGCATTAAAAAGTTAGGAAACCACCTAAAATGAAATGAGATATGCAAAAACTGCCATTGTCAATTACAGTTTATTACAAACACAGACTGACTATAAGGAAAGATTAGAGGAAAGTAGAAAAAAAAAATAAAAAAAAAAATAATTGTGTGAATATCTTGCTCTGATGGTGTTCGGGCTGACCTTTTTTAGATTACAGACAGAAGGTGCAAGTGCACAATTGTTTTTAAATATATCCTGTCTCAGAAATGTAGCTGGACAATCTTAACCACATACAAGTCACCCCCCCCCTCAAAAAAAAAATAACCTTGAAAAAAATATATTTTTATTTAACACAAAGATGTAAAAAAGATTTCAATATCTGGGAATACGCAAACATACAAACATCAATGAATTGCAACATACTGCAAAGTAATTATTTGATGATAAAATCATATGCAAATACGTTATATTTCTGTATAATACAATTTAAAAAGAGCAAGAAAATATTGATGATCAATGTTCTGCACTAATACTGTACTTAATCATAGTTAAATAGGAAGTCTGAACATTCTTTTTCATTTTTAAAGGGACATGAACTCCTTCAATGCACATGACGAGCTATGTTCGTCATGCACATCGCAGCCTGTAGGCGCATGACAAACCCTTTTTCGTCATGCAGGGGGATTGCTGATCAAACACTGTTTTCGGCAATTCCCCGCACTCCAGGCTTGGGATTGTTGGTGGCCTAGTGGGCAGCACTCCCAGGCTTCACATGGTGATTTAAGAAAGGGGCTGCACCAGGATGCACCCGTTGCTGCAAGGGAGCTGGCTCTCAGCTCGCTTACAAGCTATATAACCCCAAGACCCCTTATTCAAAAGATAATTACCAGCTCTTCCAAATGGTGATCTTGGAGCACTAATAGAAACCAGATAAAAAAAACATGGCCGGACTTTTAGCTGACGGACATTTGGCAGACGGACATTTGGCAGATGGACATTTGGCTGACGGACATTTGGCCGAAACACAAGTGTCTGTCAGATAACAGTCCGGCCACGAGATAGATAGATTTGATAGATAGATACATAGATTAGATAGATAGATCAATAGATGCAATAGATACATTTGATAGATATGATAGATAGATAGATTTGATAGATAAATAGATAGATTTGATAGATAGATAATTTCCCAGACAGAGAATTACAAAACGTGCGGACTGGGACCCATGGTAAGGTTGAACAACAGAGAGAGTTAGAGGTGGCGCCTACGGCTAGCTGTCTTGAAATGAAATAAAAAAATATCTAATTTTAGTGTGATAAATGGTGTAAATCAACGTGAAATATTAAGTGAAAAGTATTTTGTGAAAGAAAAAATATACCATACAAGAATATTGAAAAAATTAATAAAATTAATATTTTATTATAGAGAAATATATAAAAACACAATAGTGATAATAAATAATATATTCAATATAGCAGAAAAAGTGTAATGAGACCCAACAATTACTGGATGCGTAACTCAGTTGCTGGATTCTATAGTTTGAATATATGTACTAGATGCTGGTTGAGAATCCAATAAGAAAAAAATAAAAGAAAAGAATATATTTTAAAAAGATGATATGTATATCATTAGACACTAAAAGGCTCAAAAAAAATAAAAAAAATAAAATAAAAAATTTATATAATAAAAATTCAAAAAGTGAACAAAAAGTGAACAAAATAAAAAATAAAAAAATAAAAAACAATGTTTTTATTTAAAAATGCTGCAGCAAAAAAGGGGTTATTAGAAAAATCTATGGCCTAGATTTGGAGTTTGGCGGTAGATGGGCTGTTAACGCTCCGCGGGCTTTTTTCTGGCCGCACCATAAAATTAACTCTGGTATCGAGAGTTCAAAAAAATGCTGCGTTAGGCTCCAAAAAAGGAGCGTAGAGCATTTTTACCGCAAATGCAACTCTCGATACCAGAGTTGCTTACGGACGCGGCCAGCCTCAAAAACGTGCTCGTGCACGATTCTCCCATAGGAAACAATGGGGCTGTTTGAGCTGAAAAAAAACCTAACACCTGCAAAAAAGCAGCGTTCAGCTCCTAACGCAGCCCCATTGTTTCCTATGGGGAAACACTTCCTACGTCTGCACCTAACACTCTAACATGTACCCCGAGTCTAAACACCCCTAGCCTTACACTTATTAACCCCTAATCTGCCGCCCCCCGCTATCGCTGACCCCTGCATATTATTATTAACCCCTAATCTGCCGCTCCGTACACCGCCGCAACCTACGTTATCCCTATGTACCCCTAATCTGCTGCCCCTAACACCGCCGACCCCTATATTATATTTATTAACCCCTAATCTGCCCCCCTCAACGTCGCCTCCACCTGCCTACACTTATTAACCCCTAATCTGCCGAGCGGACCGCACCGCTACTATAATAAAGTAATTAACCCCTAATCCGCCTCACTAACCCTATCATAAATAGTATTAACCCCTAATCTGCCCTCCCTAACATCGCCGACACCTACCTTCAATTATTAACCCCTAATCTGATGACCGGAGATCATCGCTACTATAATAAATGGATTAACCCCTAAAGCTAAATCTAACCCTAACACTAACACCCCCCTAACTTAAATATAATTTAAATCTAACGAAATTAATTATCTCTTATTAAATAAATTATTCCTATTTAAAGCTAAATACTTACCTGTAAAATAAATCCTAATATAGCTACAATATAAATTATAATGATATTATAGCTATTTTAGGATTAATATTTATTTTACAGGCAACTTTGTAATTATTTTAACCAGGTACAATAGCTATTAAATAGTTAAGAACTATTTAATAGTTACCTAGTTAAAATAATAACAAAATTACCTGTAAAATAAATCCTAACCTAAGTTATAATTAAACCTAACACTACCCTATCAATAAATTAATTAAATAAACTACCTACAATTACCTACAATTAACCTAACACTACACTATCAATAAATAAATTAAATACAATTGCTACAAATAACTACAATTACATAAACTAACTAAAGTACAAAAAATAAAAAAGAACTAAGTTACAAAAAATAAAAAAATATTTACAAACATAAGAAAAATATTACAACAATTTTAAACTAATTACACCTACTCTAATCCCCCTAATAAAATAACAAAGACCCCCAAAATAAAAAAATGCCCTACCCTATTCTAAATTAATAGAGTTAAAAACTCTTTTACCTTACCAGCCCTGAACAGGGCCCTTTGCGGGGCATGCCCCAAGAAAATCAGCTCTTTTGCCTGTAAAAAAAATAATACAATACCACCCCCCCAACATTACAACCCACCACCCACATACCCCTAATCTAACCCAAACCCCCCTTAAATAAACCTAACACTAAGCCCCTGAAGATCTTCCTACCTTGTCTTCACCATCCAGGTATCACCGATCCGTCCTGGCATCCGGTGCTGAAGAGGTCCAGAAGAGGCTCCAAAGTCTTCCTCCTATCCGGCAAGAAGAGGACATCCGGACCGGCAAACATCTTCTCCAAGCGGCATCTTCGATCTTCTTCCATCCGGTGCGGAGCGGGTCCATCTTGAAGCAGCCGACGCGGATCCATCCTCTTCTTCCGTTGTCTCCTGACGAATGACGGTTCCTTTAAGGGACGTCATCCAAGATGGCGTCCCTCGAATTCCGATTGGCTGATAGGATTCTATCAGCCAATCGGAATTAAGGTAGGAATATTCTGATTGGCTGATGGAATCAGCCAATCAGAATCAAGTTCAATCCTATTGGCTGATCCAATCAGCCAATCAGATTGAGCTCGCATTCTATTGGCTGATCGTTGAGGGGGGCAGATTAGGGGTTAATAAATATAATATAGGGGTCGGCGGTGTTAGGGGCAGCAGATTAGGGGTACATAAGGATAACGTAGGTGGCGGCACTTTGCGGTCGGAAGATTAGGGGTTAATTATTTTAAGTAGCTGGCGGCGACGTTGTGGGGGGCAGGTTAGGGGTTAATAAATATAATACAGGGGTCGGCGGTGTTAGGGGCAGCAGATTAGGGGTACATAAGTATAACGTAGGTGGCGGTCGGCAGATTAGGGGTTAAAAAAATGTAATTGAGTGGCGGCGATGTGGGGGGACCTCGGTTTAGGGGTACATAGGTAGTTTATAGGTGTTAGTGTACTTTAGGGTACAGTAGTTAAGAGCTTTATGAACCGGCGTTAGCCCAGAAAGCTCTTAACTCCTGCTTTTTTCCGGCGGCTGGAGTTTTGTCGTTAGAGCTCTAACGCTCACTTCAGAAATGACTCTAAATACCGGCGTTAGAAAGATCCCATTGAAAAGATAGGATACGCAATTGACGTAAGGGGATCTGCGGTATGGAAAAGTCGCGGCTGAAAAGTGAGCGTTAGACCCTTTCCTGACTGACTCCAACGCCTCTAACGCTGGTTTTCACGGCTAACGCCAAACTCTAAATCTAGCCGTATGTTTCTGGATATATTTATAAAGTCTCTAAGTTCCCACGTAGATCCTTGAATCTTCACAATAATACCAGAAGTTATATATCGTCTCTAGGAGTGTTAATGAAAGTCTATAATGTTGCTATTGTTGCAATGTGGCCACAGAGACTTATAATCTGACAATTCTGATAGTGTGTATCGACTTCAATGTTAATATTGGAAATAAGGTATATATGAATCTTCTTCTATAACAATGTTGCAAATTCTTGCTAGAGTGCAAATTCCTTTCAGAGCGGAGCAGCTGATGTTATTTCAAAGGGGCTCACTTACAGCTTTAAGGTGAATCTCTTTACATATATTCTTATGTGTTGCATTAATTCTTTTCATATGGGACATGAATTATTTCTTTGACCTTGTGTATGTTATATTATCTTCATAGATATACAAATGAAAAGAATCTCTTACCCAATCCTACGGTGATTCTGTTTGCAGCAACGCCGATAATTGTTTGTAGTGGCGTTTTTCTCTAGACCGGAAGTGGCTGTGTTACGGAGGATCCGATCCTCAAATACCTTCCTTTGTGTCAGTAAATAGGTGAAAGAAATCTTTTCCGTGGTTTGTAAAGATGCTCCTATCGTCCGGTGAGTTGTGAAATTTTCACTTTTAGGCGGACGGTCTTGGGAGCAAGAAATAACTATAACTGGCCAGTTATTTAAAGAGTAAATGCTGGAGCTGGTTGTCTTCTACGCGTTTCGGCTTTTAGGACACAAGCCTTTATCAAGTATCAAGACAACCAGCTCCAGCATTTACTCTTTAAATAACTGGCCAGTTATAGTTATTTCTTGCTCCCAAGACCGTCCGCCTGAAAGTGAAAATTTCTCAACTCACCGGACGATAGGAGCATCTTTACAAACCACGGAAAAGATTTCTTTCACCTATTTACTGACACAAAGGAAGGTATTTGAGGATCGGATCCTCCGTAACACAGCCACTTCCGGTCTAGAGAAAAACGCCACTACAAACAATTATCGGCGTTGCTGCAAACAGAATCACCGTAGGATTGGGTAAGAGATTCTTTTCATTTGTATATCTACGAAGATAATATAACATACACAAGGTCAAAGAAATAATTCATGTCCCATATGAAAAGAATTAATGCAACACATAAGAATATATGTAAAGAGATTCACCTTAAAGCTGTAAGTGAGCCCCTTTGAAATAACATCGGCTGCTCCACTCTGAAAGGAATTTGCACTCTAGCAAGAATTTGCAACATTGTTATAGAAGAAGATTCATATATACCTTATTTCCAATATTAACATTGAAGTCGATGCACACTATCAGAATTGTCGGATTATAAGTCTCTGTGGCCACATTGCAACAATAGCAACATTATAGACTTTCATTAACACTCCTAGAGACGATATATAACTTCTGGTATTATTGTGAAGATTCAAGGATCTACGTGGGAACTTAGAGACTTTATAAATATATCCAGAAACATAGATTTTTCTAATAAATGACCTAAAAAGAAATTTATTGTACACACAATTTCAAGTGTCAGCTTTTATAACCCCTTTTTTGCTGCAGCATTTTTAAATAAAAACATTGTTTTTATAATATTTTTTTCTTTTTTTCTTTTGTTCACTTTTTTGAACTTTTTGAATTTTTATTATATAAAAAATATTTTTTTTTGAGCCTTTTAGTGTCTAATGATATACATATCATCTTTTTAAAATATATTCTTTTCTTTTCTTTTTTTCTTATTGGATTCTCAACCAGCATCTAGTACATATATTCAAACTATAGAATCCAGCAACTGAGTTACGCATCCAGTAATTGTTGGGTCTCATTACACTTTTTTGCTATATTGAATATATTATTTATTATCACTATTGTGTTTTTATATATTTCTCTATAATAAAATATTAATTTTATTCATTTTTTCAATATTCTTGTATGGTATATTTTTTCTTTCACAAAATACTTTTCACTTAATATTTCAAGTTGATTTACACCATTTATCACACTAAAATTAGATATTTTTTTATTTAATTTCAAGACAGCTAGCCGTAGGCGCCACCTCTAACTCTCTCTGTTGTTCTGTCTAGCATTCATGGTTGCAAATTTGTGAGATTTTTTACAAACCTAGAGGTAGGCCAGTCTGTCTTAAAATCAGTTTGACACACACCCCTTGTTTCTTGTTTTCACCCATGGTAAGGTTCCCAGAGGCAGTTGCGGCACCCGAGGCTATGATTAGAACAGATCACTCTGGAACGTATCTGCCCTCGGCCGAAATCGGAACATTCTTTAGCTTTCTGTCTGTCGGCCAAATGTCCGTCTGCCAAATGTCCTTCTGCATTTTGTCAGAGCACCAAAAAAACACATAGGGATTTGCTTGGGGATGTTACATTATATGCATAATAAAAAAAAAAAAAATCTGTATGTCTACAGACCCCTAGTAAAGTTTATTTTCTAGTAGAGAAGTACCTCTCTTAAAAAGAGTATAGTATAGTGTATAGTCAGTTGATCACTGTGGCAATGCCTTAAAAAAAGCAAGAAAAAAGCCCAGCTTTTATTTTTTGTAATGCACAATGGGGCCTCTCAAATCTATATTATAACCCCCGAAAGCCTGTAAGGGTCCCTATTTCATATGTCTCCTTCACAAACTGTGGCTCCATGTGATGTTCAGCTCTGTGAATATGGAAGTGTTAGCCTACTCCAGAATGAGGCAACTGAGACCCAGAGAGCAATAACAATGTTGAATCACTCCGCACAAGTTTCATAGTGCACAAAAAGTATAAGAACTCAAAGTGTGCAATAATTAAAAACAAAAACTTTAATAGGATTCATGTAAAATACAATACCACAGCAAGGCAAGGCATCCATACGGATAATGACTGACGCGTTTCACACCCTCTAGTGGTGACTACTCATAGACTACCAACACACTGTCATAGTTCTTATTTATATTAAAACCTTAATTAATCCTTTCAGGTGATCAGGAACTACAACTTAAAAACATAACTGCTTGGATAAAGGTTGTTTAAATATACTACAAACCTATGTTTGTTATGTCTTATACATGGGTATATCTCTCTAGTACATTTATTATGCATTATTTGCATAGACATTCATAAATACATAGTTTAAACACTGGATTAGTATAGAACCTACGTTCTACTATATACACAATTTTTTCAAAACCATTTAAGCTAATTTAACAGAAAATATCTAGCCACCTCACACTCTGTTCATGCCCAAAGGAGAGCATGTCTGCATTTTCAATATCCAATAAAGTTCTTTCTTTTCTAAGATTTTATTTCAATTACCCCCTTTAGATGGTACTAATGCCACGTCAATGATTGTATATTTTCAATAAAACGGTATGAAGGTGGCACTCATGTTAAAAGCAAAGCTTTATTGAAAGAGCAACGTTTTGGGGCTCCTTCCCCTTTCTCAAGCTAACACATAAAGATCACAACACACTTCTTATACTATACACATGTAAAAAGGATTCCAATCAGCCGTTGAAGGGAGGGGCTATATTGCATACATAAAGGAGGACATGTAGAACTAAAACAACATGACCCTGAACCCTCTACTAACCGGAGTCCTTTGGAATACCTATTAAAAACAAAATCAGCTGAAAGCTAAATTTAAAGTAACAGAGACACGCTATACTTAAACATATTTAACATCTCATACTAGGTCACCAAGAGAACATTATTCAACCTATATTTCTCAATCTCTATTTAGTGATATTGCCCTAAATGAATGGAAACAAATTAAAATCCCTATTAAGGCCCTTAGGGTGCATTGTATGCAACCGCCAAATCCATTTGGCTTCTTTGTGGAGTAGGTCCTTGATTCTATCTCCACCTCTGAAAGTAAATTGGAAAGATGTTTAAATTAGCATGCCCTTACTGAATCATGAAAGTTTAATTTTGACTTGAATGTCCCTTTAACTCTCAGTGGTGTTGGTGAGCGCGCAATCAAAAAATATATTAAATGCGTCACTTGTAAACTGGTCCATAAAGTATGCTGAGAATGTAATGTAGGAACAAGTGGAAGTGAGCCACATATATTGTACTGCATTTCTGTGCTTTTCACAGTAAATTAAGTTTTATGCATATATCAATTATCAATAAGGTGTTCCATTTGTAATTTGCTTCTCGCAGTAATGATTGCGCTCCACTTGTAATCTAGGCCAAATTAGGGAAAAAGTCTAGAACATCAAGACAGAGGGGAGAGAAAACTTTTTATTTAAAATGATAATGGGCTTCATTTGTTTCCTCAAGCATTTCAAGAATTTTCATAGGCAGAATCTCTAATGGTTGTATGACTATACATACAAAAGGTAAAGCCACTTTGAGATACTTTTGAGAAAACTTTTTTGAACATAGAAAATTAATTGATGAATAATTTCTAGATGTTAATGCTTGAGGGTCTTAATGATGAACAGCCTATGGGGCCTATTTAACAAAGGTCTGTCGTACCTGATCCGACAGTGCGGATCAGGTCTGACAGACCGCGCTGAATGCGGAGAGTAATATGCTCTCCGTATTCAGCATTGCACCAGCAGCTCTTGTGAGCTGCTGGTGCAATGTCGCCTCCAGCAGATTTGTTGCCAATTGGCCGCCAGCAGGGGGGTGTCAATCAACCTGATCGTACTCGATCGGGTTGAATTGCGGCGATGTCTGTCCGCCTCCTGAGAGCAGGCTCGCCAGAAACACGGGGCTTCAAGCTCCATACGGAGCTTGATAGATATGCCCCTAAATCAGCTTTGATGTTTTCATATAAGCTAAGTAATTTTATTTTATAATATTTGATTGACCCTTGAGATTTCTAGTATATTTTGAAAATTTAACATGTATAATTATTTTAACATGTATAAATTATACAAACATTGTTTCTACTGTAGTCAAAGAAAAATTTGTACATAATGAGGAAATCACATATTTAGCTGCAAATGATGTTCAACTTTTTTAGTGATGGCTTCTGTTAATAAAGGATCTGAATAATGGTCATTTGTCTTCTTTTTTTAACATGCCTTTTCTATACAACAGTTTTTTTCTGCTTTACCTCGAAATTTGGATGCGTAATGCATCAAGTCATGTTTCATGTGGCGAGAAGGCCCTTACGGGTTAAATGCTGGGAAATAGATATTTCACCTAGGATGAATTTATTTATTCTATTTGCTGATCAAGAAAAGATCAGGATGAAAAAGTATCTTTTAGCCACAGACCTCTGAAACTCGGAATCCTCCTAATTTTTGGCAGATTTGTTTCTGATCATTTACTTTAAGAGAGGCAGCTTGTTCTTAAGTGTTGAAAATTAAATTCTTTAACCCCTTAGTGACCAGAGCACTTTTCCATTTTCTGTCCGTTTGGGACCAAGGCTATTTTTACATTTCTGCGGTGTTTGTGTTTAGCTGAAATTTTCCTCTTACTCATTTACTGTACCCACACATATTATATACCGTTTTTCTCGCCATTAAATGGACTTTCTAAAAATACTATTATTTTCATCATATCTTATCATTTACTATAAAAAAATTTATAAAATATGAGGAAAAATGGAAAAAAACACACTTTTTCTAACTTTGAACCCCAAAATCTGTTACATATCTACAACCACCAAAAAACACCCATGCTAAATTGTTTCTAAATTTTGTCCTGAGTTTAGAAATACCCAATGTTTACATCTTCTTTGCTTTTTTTGTAACTTATAGGGCCATAAATACAAGTAGCACTTTGCTATTTTCAAACCATTTTTTTTCAAAATTAACGCTAGTTACATTAGAACACTAATATCTTTCAGGAATCCCTGAATATCCATTGACATGTATATATTTTTTTTTAGAAGACATCCCAAATTATTGATCTAGGCCCATTTTGGTATATTTCATGCCACCATTTCACTGCCAAATGCGATCAAATACAAAAAATTGTTCACTTTTTCACAAATTTTTTCACAAACTTTCAGTTTCTCACTGAAATTATTTACATACTGCTTGTGCAATTATGGCATAAATGGTTGTAAATTCTTCTCTGGGATCCCCTTTGTTCAGAAATAGCAGACATATATGGCTTTGGCATTGCTTTTTGGTAATTAGAAGGCCGCTAAATGCCACTGCGCACCACACGTGTATTATGCCCAGCAGTGAAGGGGTTAATTAGGGAGCATGTAAGGAGCTTTTTGGGGTAATTTTAGCTTTAGTGTAGTGTAGTAGACAACCCCAAGTATTGATCTAGGCCCATTTTGGTATATTTCATGCCACCATTTCACCGCCAAATGCGATCAAATTAAAAAAAACGTAAAATTTTTCACAATTTTAGGTTTCTCACTGAAATAATTTACAAACAGCTTGTGCAATTATGGCACAAATGGTTGTAAATGCTTCTCTGGGATCCCCTTTGTTCAGAAATAGCAGACATATATGACTTTGGAGTTGCTTTTTGGTAATTAGAATGCTGCTAAATGCGCATCACACGTGTATTATGGCTAGCAGTGAAGGGGTTAATTAGGTAGCTTGTAGGGAGCTTGCAGGGTTAATTTTAGCTTTAGTGTAAAGATCAGCCTCCCACCTGAAACATCAGACCCCCTGATCCCTCCCAAACATCTCTCTTCCCTCCCCTACCCCACAAATGTCCCCGCCATCTTAAGTACTGGCAGAAACTCTGCCAGTACTAAAATAAAAGGTATATTTGGGCTTTTTTGTGCATTTTTTGTTAGCATATTTACATATGCTTCTGTGTAGGGATCCCCCTTAGCCCCCAACCTCACTGATCCCCCACTAAACAGCTCTCTAACCCTCCCCCTCTGACTTAATGTGCGCCATCTTGGGTACTGGCAGCTGTCTGCCAGTACCCAGTTTAGTGAAAAAAATGCTTTTTTTTAAATAAAATATGTCCCTTTTCTGTAGTGTAGCTTTCCCCCCCCCCCAAGACCAACCCCCCACCCCTTCCAGATCCCTTAGATGGTTTTGAAAAAAAGTTTATTTAATTTTTTTTTTACTTTTACTTTTTTACTTTTCTGTAGTGTAGCGGTTCCCACCCGCTCCCGCCCCGTGCACGCGCCCGCCCGCCACCCCCCGTGCACGCGCGCGCGCCTGTGCGCGCCCCCGACGGTCCCGATCCCGATCCCGCCCCCCGTGACGTCACGCGCAACACCGATGGCCGCCCACCCGCCTCCCAATTCGGCTCCCACCCACCAACGATACTGGCCATCGATGTCCGGTGCAGAGAGGGCCACAGTATGGTTATTGCAGGATGCCTCCATATCGAGGCATCACTGCAATAACCGGAAAGCAGCTGGAAGCGAGCAGGATCGCTTCCAGCTGCTTTCCACACCGAGGACGTGCAGGGTACGTCCTCAGGCGTTAACTGCCTTTTTTTTGAGGACGTACCCTGCACGTCCTCGGTCATTAAGGGGTTAAAGGCAGAGGATAATCTTGATAGTGACACCAGGCTATCCCATGTTTTTTCCGTGGGAGAAGGCTATCTTATTTTAGGATGCCTAGGTAGTTTGATTTTAGATGTGTGGGTCAGATTTTATTCCCTGGAAATTCTCAGATTTCTGCCCTCTCTGTTTCAAACATCAGTTTTCTTTTGTGTCAGTCCTAGAACGTTAAAAGTTCTAATATCAGCAATTATTTAAATAAAATTAGCATAAGATCCTCTTATTATCTATTTTCTTTAGTCCCATTTTCATACAAGACAAAGAAATCTTACTCCACCATGAGATTATCTTTTATTTTTTGCCTCATTAAAAGTAAGACCGCTTTAACTTCTAGACAAGTGTAATTGTGAAATCTTAATCAGCAACATGTGCTTCAGAGCATTCATGCTTTCTCCATAAAGATGCCATTTCTAGTTTTTCATCAAGACAAGTTACTACTGCATCTTGTTTTATCTTTCTTTGCAAAGCTTATTTTAGAATATCAAACCACTCAGAACAGTATCCTTCCTTTATTTTCAGAGTAAGAAATTTTACTTTGAAAATTAGTAAGGCGTCTTTCCATTTACTTGAGGAAGACTCAAGGGGTGCTTAAGTGGTAATGCTTCTGCTAACCATTTTAAATGTATTGTGGAGTGTGTTGTTGCTAAGGCCCACTGAGTACAGAATCAGCATATTCCAGGAGGTGTCAGGCTTACTTAACAAGGGCTGTTTTCATATCTTGTGTTTTTGATGTGGATATCGCTTCTTGGACATTCTAAAGGCAACTGCCTGGAAGACTTCACATACATATTAAACCATTACCATTTGGATGTTGACAAACATCTGACAAACTTGTTTTGGAAAGGCAGTTCTTTCTTTTAATTTTTCTTGCAACACATTTTTTGATAATAGAGGTTTATTAAAAAGGGGATCTGCTGTGCCTTCTGGATTTAGGTGTATTGTGCCTTTAAGGAGGTCTAGAAAGAATTAAGTGGCCTTAATTGCAGTAACCTTTGTATTCCCTGATGTTTGCAGTGCATTAAGACTATCATACTCTGGCAATTGTTTTTTTGTTTTTGACTCCTGGTTTAGACTTTGGCTTCCATGACCTGGCGTGTTCTTGACTAAGAAACTTTAACTGATTTGGTATTGTATTTATACAAGCTGGTTATAATTGCTGCATCAGTGTTTTGGATAACTGCTGTGATTCCCTGCAATGCATGTCTTCCATTTAAAGGGACATGAAGCCCAAATTTTTTCCTTTATGATTCAGCAATTTTAAACAACTTTTCATTTAACTTCTATTATCTAATTTGTTTTGTTCTCTTGGTATTTTTTGTTGAAACGCATACCTAGGTAGGTTCAGGAGCTGCTAATTGGTGGCTGCACATACAGGCCTCTTGTCATTGGATCACTCAATAAGGCCTATTTATCAAGCTGTCAACTATGCTGCATTCGACAGCACCAATACGCTCGCCTAACATCGCGGCCGTGGACCTGAATACAACACCGCCACTATACTAAAATGTTTAACCCCTATCCCATCGCTCCCCGACATCGCCACAACCTAAATAAAGTTATTAACCCCTATCCCGCCGCTCCCGGACCCCACCGCAACTTTAATAAAGGTACTAACCCCTATCCCTCTGCTCCCGGAGCCCACCGCAACTCTAATAAAGTTATTAACCCCTATCCTGCTGCTCCCGGAGCCCACTGCAACTAAATACAATTATTAAACCCTATCCCGCCGCTCCCGGAGCCCTCCGCAACTATATAAATGTATTAACCCCTAAACCCCTGGTCTCCCACATCACTACCACTTACTAAACCTATTAACCCCTAAACCACCAGCCCCCCACATTGCCATAAACTATATTAAGCTATTAACCCCTTAACATAACTATACACTAACTTTACTTTAAATATTAACTCATCCCTATCTTATAAAAAATTTAAACTTACCTGTAGAATTAAATTAAACTATATTAAACTATTAATGAACCTACCCTAACTATTATACTAAAATGACATTAAACTATATTAAACTATTCATTTATCTACCCTAACTATTATACTAAAATTACATTAAATTACATTAAACTATATTAAACTATTCATTATCCTATCCTATTATACTAAAATTACATTAAACTAACAATTAAATTAACTATATTACATATTTAAACACCTAACCCTACTCAAATTATTTAAATCTACTATTAAAAATTACTACGTTACAATTAAAAATCCTATTGGCTGGGGGCGGAGCCAACCGCCAAAGCGATAGGACATGTTACTGAAGAGCTCCTGAAAGCAGACCACTAAAGTGCATATTTATGATATTCTAAAAAGCCTAAACAATGGATAGCTTGCTCTTGGTATAATACTGAGATATGGTTTCTATCCTTGGGGTCACAGAGAAGACTTAATAGTAATACTGCCGACGCAGAAGCTAACTAGTGGGAACGACAGCATTATAACTGATAACCTCCTGCACGACGGGATAACTTAACTTCTGACTTCCCATTCAGCAGAGTAACGGTATCTCTGCATTATCCTCAACATGGAAGTAGACCCAACATCTTTTACTCTACTACTGGGAGCTCTAAGTGATAGGGCCGATACCCACTTTCATGGCTTACGGGCTCTCATTTCAGATCTGCGCAATCAAGATGGCGCCTCTCTCCTGCCCTCCTGTGACTCATCTGTGTGGAACGGGACAAGGGACTCACCGTTTGCTCCATATTCTTCTCAGCCCACACAAAAAGAGATGTCAGAACAAACAGTGGTAGCCATCTCACAGGAGTTAGAGTGTTGCGATCCGATGCGGCCACTACCTGATGTCCTGCGCTGTGCTGCGGTTGTAATCTCGCACCCCACAGAACTCAACCTGATGATTACCGGTCACCATCTCCCGACCCTCCTCTCTCCTCACCCACGCTCCCCATATACCTCATTCAAGCACCTAGAGGGGTCTGATGAGGCCGATCTGAGACCAGTGAAGACGGCAACAATCTGTGGGATTCAGCCAGCGGAGATCTCACACGCTTATAGTTTGCTGCCTAATGTTGATCCGGCAGAGTTGGAGGGGCAACTTTCAAAGGGATAAACCGGTACTTAGGCAGACCTATCCTGCAACGCATTTGCTAGCACAGAGGCAGTCTGGGGTAGGCTGACTCACAGTAATACAGTGTGGCATAACTCGGTTAGACAACAGGCTTGTTTTTCTGTCCCTTGTTGATCTGGGGGTCAGTTACATAAAGACTGGATCTCACCTGTAGACTATTGTGGATTGAATTTACCTACAAGGTACAGCCTCACAACTGCTTAGATTTATAACATTAGAATCCAGACTCTCTTTAAACAATTATTAAGACTCAGTCGTACATGAAAATTTTACAGTTTGATAACAGACTGAGTATGAACTTTTGAGCATTTCAGAAGATTTTATGTTCATTGTGCATTTTTAATGTTATTATAGTAGTTATGCTTCATTGAATACCTATCTGCCGACTATTAAGCTTTACCAACATATAGCTATATATATATACATAGATTATAAGTATTTATATCTTTCAACACTTAACATCATGAAGTTGGTTTCTGCCATATTGTTTCTTACTTCTACTTTCCTTTAAGCAGCACGCTGTTTAGACATAATTATATTTCCAGCTGACTTTCCAGTATAGGGGGGCCTATATGTGGCTAGATCTTCAGATTTGCTAAATAGAGTATACTTTGCTCATAAGCTTAGGGATATCTAGGCTATCTACACTCCAAGTGATTTTTGCATAAACAGCTAGATCGCAGCGCAAGCTCACTACAAGACATTTATTCACCTAGAAGCTTCCTACCTTAATTTTTGCAATTACTGTTCAAGCATGTGTATATAGCCCATTATCAATATTGGTCCCCTTCTATATTATTCCTTGCTAACCTAGAGCTATGAGTCATAATACAAAGTGAGTTCATATATTCTTGAAAATACCATCACCCCTGTAGATTTAAACAACAAAGGCACTTAGTCTCCCCATAATATTTAATATATGGTGCGAAGAGTTCATATATATTCGCTGTCATATAAATAATTTCTAAATACGTACGACTATCCCAGTATACTGTGTAAAGTCATTTTCATGTGTTTTTATGTTAGCAGCTGTGTATATATATTTAATCAGTAGCCATGATTTTTGTTTATACTCTCTCTCGTCTAACTCCTCTGCCTTGTATTGAAAGATGAGAGGTGCAAAACTTGTATTATATACCCCCCCCAGACGGGCGCTGAACCAGGGAAGCTTTTATACCGCAATTTCTGTCTCTAATAGCACTTCAACCCATTATTCTGGGGCCTTTGACAAGCTCCAGCTTTATACCTAAAACATTACCTACCTGTTGTAATGATTGCATTTATATGTTAGTCTTGAGGATATGTATGTTTGTGTTTATATATTCTAGTTCTCACCTCTTCACGTTATAGATCACTTTATTAAAAAAGGGAGCTCTTGTCCATGATAAGCCTCTCTCCTCCCTTTCCCGCCGGAGCTTATTGCCGGCGGGTCATATCCCCACTCCTTTTTCCGGCTTCGTCTATAGATGACATTCCCCTAGGAATGCCCCTTCTATTTATATTTAGATTTATTGCCTAGTAAACCTCCATGCTCCTTCATAACACTAACCAGCTATAACTTCTCCATTCTTTTACCATTCACCATAGAGTACTACTCTTTAAATCTTTGAATGTATACAATGTTGGCATAACTTGTGTTGTTTACCTGGCAAGATCATGGTATTAGTACTGTACTATTCTCCTTTGTTACCATTGTTGGACGTTTCATTATTGTTATATTTGTTTATGACTTCAATAAAAAACTATTTAAAAAAAAAAAAAAAAAATCCTATTGGCTGATTGCCTCTGTGCAGCCACTCTCTGGGGGATTCAAGGGGGGCAAAACCTCAATTCACAAGTTTCACTTGGGGTGGATGCCAGAGGATTGGAACAGAGCACCGCCAATCCTCCAACATCCACCCCAAGTGAAACTCATGAATTGAGGCTTCTTCTCCCCTTGAATCCCCTAGGTGGAGGAAACAAAGAGAGTGGAGATGGGGGAATTTCAGCGTCTACTGTACTTTGGCAATAACGGAACAAACTCTATTGCGCCAGAGTGGTGCTCCTTTCATGGAAAAGTACCCTAATCTTATTTCTAAATGCATGTCACTCATTTGCAAAACAATTATGCATGAGATTATTATCAACCCTTTCAAAGAAAGTAAAAACTGCAATTTATAATAAGGACTAATATTATTTGCAAACATCATAAATTTATAATTTCAGATAATCCTTCAGATTTTTTTTGAGAAATTGAACAAATTAATTGATGAAGAGCAACCTCTTGATAAGGCACAAGTGTCTGCTGTTAAAGGTAATTTTAAAGACTATTAAAAGTCTTTAAAATGAATACATATATGACATTAACCTATTGTTTAACTTTTGTAGATGTTGGCAAAAGGAGGAGATCCTGGAGGATAAGCTGAACCTACAAAATGTGATGCATGTAGAGAAACTGTATCAAGTTTTACGGATATGCAAGAAATATTTGTTGAGAACATTTACCACTTAAGGAAATGTGTGCACAATAATTGTAAAAGAATCCTTAAAATTCTAAGTAGGCAAATTCAGTTACTTGTATTGGATACTGTGCAATCCTCCAAGGCACATATTAAAAAAGGATGTTTATCGTTGACTTGCAGTAGATTTCTTCCTTTTAGAAAATGGAAATCATGATGTGTTAATTTAGAATTACATCTGCTTGATATGTCTCATTCAGTAATATAATCTATTGCAGATTATCTAAGTGAATATCTTTCCATTAAAGGCTGACCTTCATTGAAAAGTAATAAATGTACATTTAAAAATTAATGTATGACTAAAAGTCTCTAAAATCCTGGGCCCAATTACTCTGTCCAAATGTCTGCCTCTGTCATGTCACTAACACAGTAGCATGCATGTGAAACACATAAATAAAGTTTGCTTACCCTCTGAAGTTCTTTGGTTCCATGAAGAGGAACTCAACACTCTTCTGGTTTGTCAATGTCCTATGGTTGAAGTTTCCCTGTGAAGATCCCGCTACTGTTGCTGCTGAGCCTGCCACCAGCCTTCTGTGCTTTCAGTGATTGAGTGACATTTTGATGTACAGAGTGTTGAAATACCTATATTGCCGTGTCATGTGCAGACTTCTTTTGTTAGTGGAAAAGGCCTACAGAATCCCTGTGCAGCTATGCTGACGCGGATGTGACAAGGAACATTGCATGGCAGAGTGCTTTTTGATGTACAGAACATTAGATACATGGTGGCCACAGAGCAATATGGGTGCAGTGTATTCTCCGCCACATGTTAGGTATGCCCTACATATTCTATTAGTCCTTCTTATGATCAGGCCAAATGTCCTCTGTGTGGGTAAACCTGTGACAGGATGTCACTTTGTTGAGGATGGCATTCCTATACTTCCTAAATGCAACAGTGAAAGTGCCTTGAGTCTTAGTTTATGGCATGGTATAAACTGTTAACAAATAACTGATAGGACATATGGTACATATTGGCTATAATGTTTGTTTAATTTCTAATTTACTAGACCTATGTGAACACCTTAGTAATGATTCTTGATTATATGCAGATGAAATGTATTGAAAAGATAGAAGCCCAATTATTTAACCAGAAGTGGAAGCTGTGGTTAAAAAAATCTTGACATTTTTTTAAAAGGGCAGCCAAGCACATATTACCTTGAAACTATCAATACAAGTTCAAAATAATATTTTTCGTGGCCCATTGAAAAGATAGGCTGCATAATTTTTGGAATGCTTGCGAAGCTTAGTTCATGATAATCTAACCACCGCTGAACTCATAATACGGGTGGGTGCGAAAGCAATGAATGCAAGCTTGCGATTGCGTGCGTTAACCTCGATGAGTGGATAGCGCACCATTTGTAATCTAGCCCTATACAAGTGCTATGAATATTTCATATAGCTATAAAAGATAAAAGATAAAAAGTGAGTGAATAAATATTGTTATAAATTGTCCTACTGAAACCTCATTTTGATAATATTTTTAACACAAATCTTCTTTAGATGAGAGAATAAAAGCTGTTTGTACTATTTTGAGAAATGTGTAGGCTCTGTCTTGCTGATATTTATTCATGCATGCCTTCTTAGGAAAAGGGATTGCTATGCACCTAAAGCTGCCTCTGTTATTTACAGACTGTGATGTTGTTGGTCTGTTTCTGTGGGGAACATCTTCAAAGGACTGTATGATTACCTTCTATGCATTAGTCCATTGCTTTATACTAGTATGTCATTGGAGAATCCTCAAATCAATCTACTGTGTCCTTGTCTGCATGTTGTTTAGATGTTTCTTTTATACATATTACATTTTGGATACAGCACCATTTTAAGCTCTTGATATGTTTTGAAAAAATAAACATATTAAAACATAACCATGATTGTAACATACTTAATAATAAATAAAAAAATAGTTGTGTACCATGTTTTATTGATTCATTATGATTCAAACTATTCTGGGACAATTTAGTCCCTCATTCATTTACTAAACAAGTTTGTTATAAACTTGCTGTAAAAAAGGTAAAGGTTACTTAGACTAGATTAAGAGTGGAGTTCAACTGTTTTGCATGACCGATATCGGGTTTATCGCAGCTGTTTGCACGCATCGGAAGGAGAGCTCATATTACAAGTTTAAAGTAAATGTGAACCCGTGAGCTCAAACGCGATTACTGCAACTTCAGAGCTCTTGTTAACTGTCACGCAAGTCAAAAAAGTGTCACAAAACTTTTAAAAGTTACACTCATAATAACACGGTCTACTAACAATTATAAAAAAAAAAACATTACACGAAAAAATTATAAGGGCTCAGGTGTTAGAATAAAAAGGCATGCAAAGGGATTTAACATAGAAATATATACATATACACATCCAAAAATGTAAAATATATATATAGTCATGGCACAAAATATTGGGACCCCTGCATTTCTGTCAGATAATGTACCACTTCAGCCAGAAAATTGTTGCAATTACAAATGTTTAGGCATTGTCATGTTTATTTCTTTTTTTTCTATTGGTATGACACAAACAAGTGGAGAGAAAAAAGCCAAATCTGACACATTCCACGCAAAACTCCAAAAATGAATTGGACAAAAATATTGTAATAAATAATTGCATTCCAAGTTTGTGATGCTCCTGTAATTTGTAATTAAACTCAACTGTATCAATTAACAGGTGCTCACAATATAGAAATCACACCAGCAACTAGTTGAAATAGTGAAAAACTGACTCAACTTTTCTATTGTGTGTCTGTGTGCCACACTGAGCATAGAGAAGGGAAAGAGCAGCAAAGCTCTGTGTCTGAGGATTTGAGAACAAAAATTGTGGGAAAGCATGGACAATCTCAATGTTACAAGTCCATCTCCAGAGATCCTAATATTCCTGGGTCCACTGTGCGCAACATTGTCAAGAAGTTTACAGCCCATTGCACTGTAGCTAATCTCCCTGGATGTGGACGAAAGAGAAAAAATTATCAAAGATTGCAATGAAGGATTGTTCAAATGGTGGATAAAGAACCTTAATCAACTTCCAGACAATTCAAGCTGATCTTCAGGCACAAGTTACAAATGTGTCAGCTCGCACTATACGTCGCCATCTGAATGGAAAGGGACACTATGGTAGGAGACCAAGGAGGACCCCACTGCTGACACCGAATCATAAAAAAGCCAGATTGGAGTTTTCAAAAACTTACCTGAGGAATCCTTTTGGGAGAATGTGCTGTGGACAGACAAAACAAAGTACAGCTTTTTGGTAAAGCCCATCATTCTACTGTTTTCAGAAAAAGAAATGAGGCTTTTAAAGAAAAGAATACAGTCCCTACAGTCAAACATGGTAGAGGTTCACTGATGTTTTAGAGTTGCTTTGCTGCTCCAGGCACTGGATGTCTTGACTGTGTGCATTACATTCTGAAATCTGAAGACTACCAAATAATTCTGTGGTGCAATGTATGGCCCAGTGTCAGAGGTCATGGGTCTTACAGCAGGACAATGACCCAAAGCACAACTCAAAAAGCACCCAGAAATGTTTTAATACAAACTCTGGAGAGTACTGAACTGGCCAGCAATGAGTCCAGATTTCAATGCCATAGAGCACCTGTGGAGAAATCTCAAAACAACAGTTAGGAAATAGAACCCTTCCAATCTGAGAGAACTGGAGCAGTTGGAAAAAAAAGAGTGGTCCAAAATTCCAGTAGAGAGGTGTAATAAACTCATTGATGGTTAGAGGAAGTAATTTATTTCAGTTATTTTTTCCAAGGGGTGAACTACCAAATATTAAATTAAGGGTGCCAATCATTTTGTCCAGTTAATTTTTTGAGTTTTGCATGGAATGTGTCAGATTTGGCTTTTTTTCTCCACTTTTTTGTGTCATACCAATACAAACAAAAGAAATAAACATGAGAATGCCTAAACATTTGTAATTGCAGCAATTTTCTGGGTGAAGTGGTGCATTATCTGACAGAAATGCAGGGGTGCCAATATTTTTGGCCATGACTGCATATGTGTGTGTACATATCTATTTATGTATTTATATGTGTATTTATGTTTTTACACACATTTATACATATTTAGACATCTATGTAAGTGCATTGGAGCCCTTTGCAGTCAAGTAGATGAAAACATGATTGGCATATTTATGCAATATTAATTTTTTTAAAAGTCTTATACTGTGTATTTATTGTAAATGTTTCATTTTACAATACTCTCCACATAGCACAATTATTATTGTCATTATTATTATTAACAGGTATTTGTAGAGTGCCAACAGATTCTGCAGCACTATAAACATAGTTGGTATACAGGATAACATTTATAGAGATCAAATGGGTAGAGGGCCCTGCAGAGAGTTGCACTTTTGTAGTCAGCTCTTTTGAAGGCGATCTACAAACAGCTGGGCTAATAGGCTTACATTCTAAGGGATTCAAGGGGAAAGCAATGGAGTTAGGAAAGGTTAGTGTTTGTTGTATGCATCCCTAAATAGTAGATTCTTTAGGGAGTGCTTGAAGCTGTTAAAACTAGGGGAGAGTCTTGTGAAGTAAGGCAGGGCATTCCACAGGATGTGGGCCAGTCTAGAGAAGTCCTGTAAATGGGAATGTGAGGAAGTAACAAAAGAGGAGGAGAGTAGGAGATTGTGAGCAGAGCAAAGGGGATGGGAGGGAGAGTCTCTGGAGATAAGGTCTGAATGGGAGCAGTGCAGTTGAGGGCTTTATATGTCAGCGTGAGGATTTTGTGTTTAATCCTGGAGGGAAGAGGAAGCCAGATTGGCACAGAGGTGAAGCAGATGAAGAGCGATGTGTAAGGAAGATGAGCCTGGCAGAGGCATTCATTATGGATTGTAAAGGAGCTAGGTGGCAGCTAGGTAGACCAGAGAGGACGGAGTTGCAGTAGTTGAGACGGGAAAGGATGAGATAGTGGATTAAAATCTTAGTTGTGTCTTGTGTAAGGAAATGACTAATTCTAGAGATGTTTTTAAGGTGGAAGTAGCAGGCTTTAGCCAAGAACTGAATGTGAGGAGTGAAGGAAAGGTCTGAGTCAAGTGTGACCCAAGACAATAAGTTCTATGTATTTTTAAAAAAAATAATATATATATATATATATATATATATATATATTTATATAATCCACAAAGTTTAGTTTAGCAGACCTTACAAAAAGTTTGAATTCATCTTTGGGAGTGCTGCCAATGAGATCAAAAATAGTTACACATTCACAAATCAACTTACATGGTGTCCCAAGGTTGACTGGTCCAAACACTACAGTACTTTGTATATATATAAAACTTCATTACACTGTCATGAGAACACCTGAGCTTGGGTGGGTGTTTTAACCAATGGAAGATGGTCAGTCTGAAGACTGGGACACCTTGTAAGTTTGCGACTGGCTAAGCAGATTATGGTGATATTGTGTGACTATGATCCCAATTTTAATATAACAGCATAGGTGTTTTTGCGGGCAATTTTTTGCAGCATTAAAAAATGTGTTGTTTATTGGCAAGTGGATGTGTGCTGATACCGTCTCTGTTTTGTGCAACTATTTGGTCTCATTGGCAGCACTCCTAAAGATGGGCCAGATTACAAGTGGATCGCTAAATATTGCTTGCGTGCATGAGATATTAAGGCTCCACTTTGTAATACCAGTGTACGATAATGTGCACTGGTATGACAAGTAAAACACAATGTGAACGCAAGCTGGCGTTTGCATTGCGAGAGAGCGCATCCATAGGCTCTTATGAGATGGCATCAGAACCTCCTGCAGCGAAGGGGCTAAGTAGCGCAGTGATGGGCAGCATTTTTAAATATATATGTATATGCTTATATACATATATATTTATGTGTTAATATTTAAATATACATATATTAACAACACATAGATATATATGTATATAATCGTATACATATATATTTACTGGGAACACACTGTTCCCATAGACCGCAATGTATACCGCACTCACACCATCTTTATACCCCAAAAACTGCCTAGTGCAGTTGTTTTTAATTTCTAAAAAAGCTACATTTTTGTTAATTAAAAACTACAATGCCCTCTATTTTGAGGGCATTTAGAGCACTTTTAGAATTAACCAGAGATCTAGGCGTAGATTTACTAAGGGTCGAGCGGACCTGATTCGCTGTTGAGAATCATGTCTGCTAGACTTCGCTAAATGCTGACAGCATACGCTGTTGGCATTTATCATTGCACAAGCATTTCTAGTGAAATGCCTGTGTAATGCTGCCCCCTGCTCACGGATGGCCAATCGGCCGCTAGCAGGGGGTGTCAGTTATACTGATTGACCGCTGCTTCTTAACTTACATTTCAGGTGAGCCTAAAATGATGGTGATAGGAAGCAGCATCAGCTGCTTAATAAATCTACCCCTAATCTCTGGTAAATTTTCGGAGAGTAATTGCTACTGCGAGCTTGCGGTAGCAATAACCAGCCACTTATAATGGCTGGTTAATTATTGCTCTCCCGAAAACAGGCAAATTTGTCCATTTGAGGTAGCCCAATAATTTAGCGCTCCACTTGTAAACTAGTCTGATGTATTCAAACTTTTTGTAAGGGATTTTTGGGGGATTTATATTTAAAAAAAGGGAGACTGACCATCTTCCATTGGTTAAAGCACCGCACCCAAACTCAGATGTACTTATGACAGTGTAATGGAGATGTATATATAAAGCCAATTGCGTCTTATTCTATTATAAATAGAAAAAGCATGAATGATTCAACCCATAAAGGCAAAGTACTGTAGTGTTAGGACCAGTCAACTTCGGGACACCTTGTAAGTTGGTGACTGGCTAAAACAGAATATGGCCATATTGTGTGACTAAGATCCCAATTTTAATAAAAAGCTTGGGTGTTTTTTGCAGGCATTTTTTTGCAGCATTTTAAAATGTATTGTTTATTTGCAAGTGGATGTGCGCCAATACCCCCTGTTTTGTGTGTGTGTGTGTGTATATATATATATATATATATATATATATATGTAAAGGTATAGATATATATTTTACAAAAATACCATCATATATATATAGAAATATGTATTTATGAATAAATAGTACATATACTTCTATGTGAAGATCATTGGAAGGTGAAACATTCATATTTTCATGTCGCGTATAGAGCACTTGAGAAAATGTGATCGGGTTTGCGCACCAGTAGGATGTTAGTTTTTTTTCTCACTTTCTTGCTCCGTTGACTTTTGTGGGTGAATACCTTAAAGCATTTGCAATATTCTAAGTTTGACTTTTTTGCACTTGTTGGCTTAGCGCTTGTGCAAAAACGTTTTACTTTCAACTTGTAATACTCACTAGCTGACGTGCACAAAATGCTTACTTTTAGCGCAGTTAATAAAAACAGGAATTATAAATAGCGCTCCACTTGTAATCTAGCCCTTAGTCTCTTATTTATATCCAGGTTTAGTATAAAAATGCTACCTAGGTGCAAATCCCAGATCATTGTTATCTGATTGGTGCCTATGCACCATGCATGAATATACCTTTTTTTAAGAACACATTTATTGGAAACTTATTAGAAAACTATCGCCTAGATTTAGAGTTCTGCGGCCAAAGGGGTGCGTTAGCTACGCATGCTTTTTCCCCCCGCACCTTTTAAATACTGCTGGTATTTAGAGTTCACAGAAGGGCTGCATTAGGCTCCAAAAAGGGAGCGTACAAGCATATTTACCGCCACTGCAACTCTAAATACCAGCGGTGCTTACGGACGCGGCCAGCTTCAAAAACGTGCTCGTGCACGATTCCCCCATAGGAAACAATGGGGCAGTTTGAGCTGAAAAAAAAACCTAACACCTGCAAAAAAGCAGCGTTCAGCTCCTAACGCAGCCCCATTGTTTCCTATGGGGAAACACTTTCTAAGTCTACACCTAACACCCTAACATGTACCCCGAGTCTAAACTCCCCTAACCTTACACTTATTAACCCCTAATCTGCCGCCCCCACTATCGCTGACCCCTGCATATTATTTTTAACCCCTAATCTGCCGCTCCGTACACCTCCGTAACCTACGTTATCCCTATGAACCCCTAATCTGCTGCCCCTAACCCCCGCCGACCCCTATATTATATTTATTAACCCCTAATCTGCTGCCCCCAACGTCGCCGCCACCTACCTACAATTATTAACCCCTAATCTGACGACCGGACCTCAACGCTACTATAATAAAGTTATTAACCCCTAATCCGCCTCACTCCCGCCTCAAAAACCCTATAATAAATAGTATTAACCCCTAATCTGCCCTCCCTAACATCACCGACACCTAACTTTAAGTATTAACCCCTAATCTGCCGACCGGACCTCGTCGCTACTCTAATAAATGTATTAACCCCTAAAGCTAAGTCTAACCCTAACACTAACACCCCCCTAAGTTAAATATAATTTAAATCTAACGAAATAAAATAAATCTTATTAAATAAATTATTCCTATTTAAAGCTAAATACTTACCTGTAAAATAAACCCTTATATAGCTACAATATAAATAATAATTATATTCTAGCTATTTTAGGATTAATATTTATTTTACAGGCAACTTTGTATTTATTTTAACCAGGTACAATAGCTATTAAATAGTTAAGAACTATTTAATAGCTACCTAGTTAAAATAATTACAAAAGTACCTGTAAAATAAATCCTACAACAGTTACAATTAAATCTAACACTACACTATCAATAAATTAATTAAATAAACTACCTACAATTATCTACAATTAAACCTAACACTACACTATCAATAAATAAATTAAATACAAATACCTACAAATAAATACACTAACTAAAGTACAAAAAATAAAAACAGAACTAAGTTACAAAAAATAAAAAAGAACTAAGTTACAAAAAATAAAAAAATAATTTACAAACATTATAAAAATATTACAACAATTTTAAGCTAATTAC